>NC_051155.1:48942245-49008519 GCF_013339745.2 Dermacentor silvarum
CCCGACTGCGGCGAGGAACGATTCACCTTGAACCACATGCTGTGGCAATGTACTGCATTGCACCACTCGCCTTTCAACAGGCAAGAAGACTGGGAAGAATCCATCAAGAGGGACGACCTTCAAGTCCAGCTTCGGGCTGTCCAAAGGGCCTGCGACAGGGCTGCAGATCACGGTCTTCCGCCCCCGGTGCAGGTGTGGCCCCCGACTACGACAAAGTAGTCCCTTAGGACAAAATAAAGTTTTTGGTCCGTCCGTCCGTCCGGTCGGTCGGTCGGCCTAGTGGTAGAGCGTCCGCCTCGGCTGCGGGAGGCTATGGGTTCGATTCCCACCGCCGCCGGGCACCCACTGGTTCAAATGGGTACAAGCGTGCCTCGGCCTGGCGTTCGGCTTTCTTCAGGGGTGATGCTCTTGGGAAAGGAGCCTGCGCCCTGAATTCCCGTCGAAACCAACGTGAGCACGGAATCCGTCCGTCTGTCTGTCTGTCTGTCTGTCTGTCAAAGTTATAAAATTTTATTTAAAGGTGCTGCAGACTCTATTGCAAGAAACACATTGCCGCAGAATCCTTTCTACATTTCCTATGAGTCCTCGTAATTACAGAGTTATGGAATCTCAGATTAGCACGCATTCAGTCACGCCACATTTTTCTTCTGTTGCTTTTTTTTAAATAAGAAATGTTCCTTCATAAAAATGCTTGAAGCTTCATGCAGATCAGCTTCGGACGCTATGCTGATGGATGAGTGGAATTGTCAGCGCCTTCGACTATGCAAACAAAACACCCATGCAACCCTCCAGCCTTGTCGAAAATACCTCTTCTTCCAAAGCAAATGTTGCCGGCGATAGGCCGTGGTCCTTGGCAAAAGGACAAATGACATTTGCTCTGTGGGAAAGCCGGCGGCTACGAACCTCCGCTGCACGCAATTATTACCCTTCCCGATTCTCCTACTGGTTGCGTGCATCTTCCTATATCAATTTCCCTATTCAGTCGCAGGTGCTAAATGCATGCTCCCTTTCTAGCCACCTTAACTTAGTCACATGTAGCCAGGCGTTGGTCAACAAAAGCAAGGGGGTAAGAGTACATGTAACGATTTCCACGGAGAGAGCGACAATCTATAGCCAGTAATGAAACCAAAGATAAGCGAAGATCAGCTATAGCCGCTGTGTAGATGCAAGAACGCACAAAAGTTGGTCTAAAAGGCAGCCAAATAGAAAATCTTTATGGGCATGAAATCTTTGTCACTTACCCTACAACACCAATGAAACTCGCGGTTTCATAAAATACTCACTCTAAAGTAACTTTTTACCCTTTGGAGCTCTCCATGGCCCTCAACAATAATCGTAATTATTCTTTCATTCACTGCCTTTATTAAACGCTCTGCGCTCGCTATTTTCCTGTCAGGAACGCGCTATGTCACGCTGACACGCACGCATACCGTTCGTGAGCAGAAAATACCGGGCGCTCAGTGTTAATTAGAGGCACCAAATTCGTGCCTATTGTCAAAGGACGAGATAATTGCCCCAAAAGATGCAAATTTCTCTAAAGTGTATGTAAATAAATCGAAAGTGAATGACCTCTGTGGCCTGCGTGTTTCCTTCAGTTGGGCCACTGCCATTTACTCTTCTGCTTCCACCTGCACCAGCGTACATGCATCTCCCGACGCTTACGTCACAAGTCGATGCACTCGCGTATGACGTCACAGGACTGAGTTCCCGGCGAGCAGTAAGGTGCGAACGGCTCCAAGGACAACGGCCACGCCGTGGGGAAAAGGGAGAGCAGCAACAACGAGCGCTGATCGATGTTCTAATTCTGAGAATAACGCGCGCGCGCGCACCCCAGCCAGCAACCCAAAGTTGGTGGCCACGAATCCGGCTCGACAGGGCGACGCGACGAGTGCGCTGACCTCTGGCGGCACTCGGTGGCACACCATTCCACGTTCATGTACGTTGCATGGGTCGGCTGGCTGGCTGTCATTAGTCAATTGATTCGTTCATCCGTTCACTATACAGCGAGGGTTGACGAGCAGCGCAGCGGTATTGTAGCGCTATTCTAATCAAACTTATGCGCAGAAAACGGCAACGGAAGACACTGACGCAGAAGCTCCTTCGGACGCAAGTTTATCGTCCGTTCTGTTCAGCACACTGCGTGCGCACCGCTGCACAGAAGGAACGCACGCTTAGTGCTCGAGCGCACACTGACGCTCATGCCAGCAGCGGAAGCCAGAACGCTTGGCCCGACTCCGTTGCGGAGCGATCAAGCAAAGCGTGACGGTATACGTCCACTTAGCTTCGTAGGTATTTTTTTTTTCAAAGACAAAGTCTTTCCTAGCGACGATGATGATGAAAACGTGTTTATTGGTAGGGACGGGAAAATCGGGAAGTGGCCCCTTGTCCGCGGCTCCCACGACGTCTGCGGCGACGGCCCGTGCCCTTCGGATCCGTTCCCAGCGAGTTACCGGCAATTTTCCGTATCGGGTATGTTTCTAGTCTGGTATCGTGGGCGATCCCGGATTTAGTGCCGCGTAAAAATGTGGGCCAATATGTGCTATTGGGTATGCGCCCATGGCTTATATATATATATATATATATATATATATATATATATATATATATATATATATATATATCAAATTTATTAAATAAACATAAATAAAATTGTCCGACGGCATGATTCGAACAGAGGACCCCTGGCACAGCGGCACGATGCTCTATTACACCACGGGCCCAGTAAGCCCAGTAGGCGGAAAAAACATCATTAAGCATTTTCCGCGTACAAGCCAGCGCGTTTTCTTTCTTTTTTTTGCAATATCATGAACACTTGATGCGATCTTGCGCCGTCGTCGATCATTACACACAAACGTTCTGATTTCCTTAGTTTCAATACGTTTTCTGGAGAACATTGCTAACATTAACGAACGATTTCCTTTTGCGTCAATATTTTAACACCAGGTGGCGAAATATGCCCCCGGCGTGTTCGTGTTCTAATCGCACAGATTGCACAGACTGGTGCGTAGAAGCTGTATTCTAAGACCTCAAGTTAGACAGCTTTGCTTGCCGAAACGATAGCACAGCTATGCAGGCTCAGTATAGCTTGTGCCACCGTTTCCACATATGTAGTTGCAACGGTAGTACTTGTCGGTGCAGGGCGGCAGTGTGTCAGGACGGAACGAAAACAAAAACGATACAAAACGATATTCTTGATCGGAACGAAAACGTAACTGAAACTTAATTCTTTTGTTTTTGAGTGAAACGAAAAGGATTTTTGATCGGTTTTCGGTTCAAGGGGAAGTCAGCAATCCGAATCAACTGACGTCAGACAACGTCAAAATCAGTGCGTATCTCAGGCAGGCATAGTACGAGCGATAACCGGTCGACACTCCACTAATCTAGGCCTGCCGCTCGGTGCACTAGCAGATCGGCATCACAGCAAAACCCAAGGCTTGCGCACTAAGAGCTTATTGTTTCGTTTTCTACGGGTACAACGCTTTCTTAACAAAGCTTTATACTTCGTTTGTGTTCGTTTAAGTTCATTTTATCGGAACAGCAGTCTCGAATTACGGCGAGTACACTCGATGACGTGCTGCTTCTGAGATCATGCTCAGTGCCTTGACTTAAGGCACTGAGCATGACGTCAACATTAAGATTTCTCTTGTTGACAAAAAAATGTCACAGTTTCGCCCTAAGGGCGAAGCAATGAATGCGATAGCAACACAGCAATGTCATACGAAGTAAGGTGAGCGGCTTTGGTAGCAATATGAATTGTAGTAAGCATGAGCTGATTAAGTAAGCAGGTGTGCTGCGGCGTAAGTAGACCGACATGAAGAGAGACTCTATGACCACGAAAAGGCGCGTGTGAAATGGTGGTGTTGATGAGAAGCGCTTCCCGTGGGCAGCGCGTGCGAAGGGACACACCTGTAGCGCTGCACTGCCGATCCGGGCAGCATTGCATGTGTAGCGTGCGTAGGAAAATGTGACCCGACTATTACTAACTGAATGAAAAATGTCACAGTTTCGCCCTAAGGCGAAGCAATGAATGCGATAGCAACACAGCAATGTCATACGAGGTAAGGTGAGCGGCTTTGGTAGCAATATGAATTGTAGTAAACATGAGCTGATTAAGTAAGCAGGTGTGCTGCGGCGTAAGTAGACCGACATGAAGAGAGACTCGATGACCACGAGAAGGCGCGTGTGAAACGGTGGTGTTGATGAGAAGCGCTTCCCGTGGGCAGGGCGTGCGAAGGGACACACCTGTAGCGCTGCACTGCCAATCCGGGCAGCATTGCATGTGTAGCGTGCGTTGGAAAATGTGGCCCGACTATTACTAACTGAATGAACAAGCGTGGTGTGAGTGCGCACAAACAAACATAAATAGATCACACTGAATGACTACAGACAACGACTGTCAAAACGCTGGCAGCAAGCGCAAACGCCGCAGCGGCGAAGGTACGTGCGGTCTATCGCTTCAACGGCAACTGAGCGGCGAATGCACGGCGCATAAAGGTCAGAGCCGTGTGGAGATAAGAGACGGTGCGGGCGGAGCAACGAGCGCGGTTGTTGGCAAAGGAGAAGTGCGCCCCCCCCCCCCTCCCTACGGCGCTGGCTTCCCGCTTCCTTGCTTGCGCGTGGGAGATTGAGTGCGTTCGCTCTCCGTGACAGCGCGCGTCCCCGCACGCTTCCGCTCGGGCATGCGGCGCGCGGCGAAGATTTTATCTATAGGGAACCTCACGGCGACGGCGACGGCGACGCCGACGGCAGAAATTCGGTTGCAGTGTCCATATAATTGCTATCGCAATAATAAGCGTGGTGTGAGCGCGCACAAACAAACACGAATAGATCACACTTAATGACTGCAGACAACGACTGTCAAAACGCTGGCAGCAAGCATACGCCGCAGCGGGCGAAGGTACGTGCGGTCTATCGCTTCAACGGAAACTGAGCGGCGAATGCACGGCGCATAAAGGTCAGAGCCGTGTGGAGATAAGAGACGGTGCGGACGAGCGACGAGCGCGGTTGTTGGCAGAGTAGAAGTACGCCCCCCCCCCCCCCCCGCTCCCTCTGGCGCTGGCTTCCTGCTTCCTTGATTGCGCGTGGGAGATTGAGTGCGTTCGCTCTCCGTGATAGCGCGCGTCCCCGCACGCTTCCGCTCGGGCATACGGCGCGCGGCGAAGATTTTATCTATATTGAACCTCACGGCTACGGCGACGGCGACGCCGACGGCAGAAATCCGGTTGAAGTGTCCATATAATTGCTATCGCAATAAAAAGTGGTCGCAGTTTCACCTGAAAGGCGAAGCATCAATTGCGATAGCAAATTTGTAGAGAGCTATACGGAGTAATGATAGTAGCTTTATCAGCTGTATAAACTTGGACATGCAGCAGCACCGGCAACAACACGCAGAACTAATGTCGACGCCGTCGGCGTTTTGCCCGCGTTCGCACAAAATGCGTGCGGCGTTGCTGACTGTTGCCGGAGCCTCTGTTATAAATAGGCACTTGGTACCGCAGCTAAAAGTCACCTCCCTTCCCTCCCCCCCCCCCCCCCCCCACCGCCTTTCGCGCGTCGGAAGAAGGCGCGTTTGCTCTACATATATGGTGATTGTAAAGGAGGAAAGAGACGCCTACTTCTGCAGCCCTTAAGGAAGCACGGCGCAGAACGCGCGTTTGTTCTCCGCCGTGGGTTCACTCCCCGTGAAATAGCGCGTCCCTCGCGCCCTTTCACTCGCACATACAGCCTTCGGCGGCGCGCGGCGACGATTTCATCGCCATTGACGTCATACGGAACCTCACGGCAACGGCGACGGCGACGCCGACGGCAGAAATCTGCTTTGGGGTGTCCATATAATTGCTATCGCAATAAAATTATTACTATGTTTTCATCGTTACTTTGCTTCGACAATGTTTGCATGTGAACCAAAACCGTTATGAACCGTTACGGTTCACTTTCTTTTTTTCGTTCCGGAGGAGAACCGGAACGGAACTACTTCTGCGGAACGAAACTACAACCAGAACGAAAAACACTTCATTCCGACACCCTGGTGCGGGGTTTCTGTAATTACAAGAAACTTTTAATTTTTGTAGGAAACAGCGGATGGAAACAGCGTATGTCGGGATGCCTCAAACAGGCGGTGCAACGAAGCAGCCGGTGCTTTTTAAGCGTCTACGTCTGAGCTCACTGGTGACACGAGCACGATGTGGCGATACCTATAAAGGCAGCTACTATATACAGGGAGCCTTCCATTCACACACGATCGAGTGCGCGCGTTTGGAGACTTCCTTAAAGGCAGTGGGATTTACGCACCCCTGTACACACGCACCCTACGCAGAGACAGTGCATCACTGCAGGTGGCAGTGGCGATAAACTCAAATTAGACACATTGGAGGACAGATAGAAAATACGTTACATTAATGCGGAAGCATTAATGCAATGTATCGATGGGACTACCTGCAAATTTCCTAATTTCATCACCCCACCTTGTTTTCTGCCGTCTTCGACTGCGCTTCCCTTCTCTTCGCACCCTTTCTCTAACTCTAATGGTCCACCGGTTATCTACCCTACGCATTACAGGTGAAATTGGAGATTGCAGGGAGAGACCTTCGTCATGCAGTGGACATTAATACAGGCTGATGATGATCATGAGTAAAGGGGCATTAATGCGAAAGCATTATATGTCCCATGAGACAGAAAAGCCGGCGTTGTCCTCAACGAGTGCTACGAAAATTCATGATCAGGGATGATTAAAGTAGATTAAAGTTGGCACGAATTAGAGCAACGTTGATTAAGATGGATTAAGGTGAATTGAGGTTGGTACAAATTACCGCAAGATGGATTAATGGAGATTAAGGTTGGTACAAATGTACATCATGGTGGATTACGTGGGTACAAATTAGATCAAAGTGGATTAAGGTTAATACAGTTTAGAGAAAGGTCGATTAAGGTAGAGTTGTGAAGGACACGTGACGATGCACGACGTCATGTATCATGGACGTCACCACTTAATTAGAGAAGTCATAATGCTTTCGCATTGAAATCATGTAAGCATACTAAATTGTCAAGTTTTGTAGTACAGCCCCTAGTCCGGAGATTTTGCTATGAAATTGTCAGTTGTCTACCAGGTCTCGCACAAGAAGGGACTGGATGAGAAAGGTGTGGGTTCGTACAACGAGCCAATCGATGCTCACGCTATCGTGGGGAAGTCGCTGTTATAAATGAAGTTAGTGGAAATAGGCTGCTAACAACAACGACAGTTGTACAAGTATGGGAGCGCAAAGAAATCGGCGTACATACAGCTTGATGTCATGTAGGCTGACAAAGTATTGACCACTTCACAGATAGGTACCGGTTCCACATTCCCGTTATTGTCCCTTCGTTACAGAAAGAGGTAACACGGGCTCATATCTATTATTTTTTTTCCTTAATTGCATTGTTACAGTTTTTTATAGGTCTTCCAAAGTGTGCGGTACTTTTTTAAACTTCTTGAACACAAGTTCACCATGGCTTAGAGAGTGTTGTCAGTTGGGGTTCGCCGCAATCAATGTTGTGTGGACATGCAACGTCATCTCTGGCGCCGAAAGGAATTGGATGAACGCAAAACGTCTTTATAACATATCTAATCAACCAAACTTAAACGATCGTGCTGTACCTTTTCTTTTCTAGGTGTTTAATCACCTTTTACACGTTTCACAAAAAGTTATCACAAAAAAAGTTCCATGATATTGTAAAATTCTGTGTTCACCTGTACTTATTGTGCGACAGCAATTATACGGACGCTCGAGGCGAGTTCTAGACGCCGCCGTTGACGCCGTTGTCGGCACCGTCGTCGGCGTTGTCGGGCTGTCCCTCTAAAGTCCCTAGATTTTCTGCAAAAAATATCTAGGAACTTTATGTCCCTCTACCGACGGCGCATGCGTCGCTCACGCGTGGGGGGTTAGAGGGTTTCCAGAGACGCGGAGTGGGTTTGGCTGCAAAAACGATGAAGCGAAGTAAACGCACCGCCGGCGATCATTGCCTTTAGATCACTCGGCTCAGTCCGCTCGGTGGTGGTGAAGTCCATAGATGTTACTTTTTAGGAAATCTATGTACTTTAGGTCTCGGAGTCAGCAGTACAGCGTTCTGCCTTCCGCTGCAGGCATGGACCTTGTGCGCCCGCATGCTGTAACCACGTTAGCGTTTCTTCTGAGCACTGGGGACACTGTCGAATTCTGCCATACTGTTAAATTTGGTAATGGCGGCATTTTGAGCCAATCAGAGACACCGTAGCAGCAGTTTGGGCCGACCAGGCCTGACCAGATTGCAACTTCAACATTATGGCGGCATTCAACTACGTCCAGAATAGCACCCCTGGTCTGAGCGGAACGGCGAGTCAACGTTACCCTAACGTTATGTAATATGTCGCAGGGTGTTGACTAGAGCCAGCGGTTTGTCGTCGGTCTCATCGCGTACACCATCGTGGTGCGACGCCTTCACCGCCCGTGGTGACGCTCCTCATCCCAGCCAACGTTGCGAGATTGCCCTGCGTGCTGCATCACACCACGTCGCACCCGCGTACAGCTGGAACAACACAACGTCCCAGGAGTTGAAGCGCAACGCTAGACATTGTTATCGTTATCAGTGCTTCGCCCTTTCGGCGAAACTGTAATTTTTTAAAACGATGGCTTATTGCTTCACCTTCTTCGGCCACTTTGGATCACTGGACGACCTCGCCCAATAAACAGTGGCACCATACCCAGTGGCTCAATGTTGCCTACTAGCTTGAGCCACAATGTATGTCTTGCCGAACAGACAGCATCGGACATTGGGTATATGCCCGAATAGACAACTTGCTGCTGGCTGCTGTCTGGCCTAGTGGACAACTTGGGTCACTGCAGCTATGTGTCAATGGCTATGTGGCCGAAGAGACAACTTCAGCATGCGTATGTGATATACTGTGGCAGAAAGCAATATACTGTGTCATGGTATCATTCAGCGTTGTGTTTGGCACCGAGATTGCCACTTCGTATGCCTGTCGATGTGCCATGCGTCGTGATTCACTGATGGCACGAGGATATGCAGTTGGTTATACAAGGATTCTATCGCTGACTTTGACAATCATCGTCGGTTGTTTCTGTCATAATTTATTTCTCGTGCATTTGCTTCACCAGAGTCCTCATTAGCTAAGTCCAATCTCTGCGCGTTTAATAAGCTCTCGTATTTATGTCTCTCTATCTCTAACTTTCTCACAGACACTACAAGGAGCGCACTGCGAATGCAGGTGGTGTTAATGAAAAGCGCGCCGCGTTGCGCGGGAACTCCAGCCACCGCATCTTCATCAACACATGGTAGGTAGCGTGACGGAAAACCGCAAGCGTTTACAGGCGCGCAGATGACATCGTCTTTTACAGCGCTAAGCCATTATGAAACAGGAAACCGGGTAACTGTTACCCTAATTCGATGAGTACTTTACCCTCGGATCTGTTTGCATGCGGTGGCCCTGCTGTCATGCACGACGTGGTGGGGAGGAAAACGAGGCTGGTAGGGAGAGCTCCTGCCGCAGGTCTATTCTTGCGGCAGCGCTGTCGTCTAAGTCAAATGGAACGTATAGTTGTATTCTCGTCCAACTCGCGTGCTCCTGTCTAGGTGGCAGTTTAGGCGGCAGCAGTACAGCGGTGATGCCTGTGCTTACGAGGTGGAAGTTGGTAGGCACCGTTGGAATCCGAAGCAAACCGTTAGCTTCGGCTGGCCGACGCTCAAAAAGCCGAAGCGGGCCGTATGGCTACGAAGCAACGCACGAAAGCGTAATAGAAAACGTCGTGAAGAACTCGTCCATCGCCGGTGCTTGCCCGATGGGTGCGTCGGGTGAGAGTTCAAGATGTAGGGTGGGGGGGAGTGGAAGGGGTGTGATTGCTGGGATGCTAAACAGTGCGTAAGGGAGAGATGGCGGTGCGGAATAGTCGTGCGAGGTGTACGCTTGAGATGCCTCTAAGAAATGCTATTTGCTTGGAACCGTGCATGACTGTGCGTTACCACGAGTCTGTCGCTTTCGCATCGTGGCACGGTACTTTTGAGTACCAAGCGTTGGCTCCTTCTTGCCAGCTTACCGTTCACCTAGCTAATTACTACGGTCACAGTCCTTCACGATAAAACTTCATTTCAGCGATTCACGCATACATGTAGCCAAGCCAACGAACATGTTAAATATCATAGGTACAATCCGCAACAAACCCACACCCGTTCATCCTAACTTCCTCTTCGTGTATGCGATGGGCTGAAAAGAAGGCTAAATTAGCGCGCGAACCGCGACATACATGACGTCATTCTAATTCACTGGCTTCACAGCATTTCCTCGTAGCGGGATACCATCGCGTAAGAAAAGTCAATAAAACTGGTTGGGCTTAGCGTTCATACGTCATTGATTTGGTATTTCGTGTGCGCCATCCAGCCGGTCTATCATCCTATTTTCGCTTAGACTTTCACTAACTAAATTTATACAATGTGCCATTCAAAATATGTCATGTAATAGTTCCTTTAAAACTAGTATAATCGGTATTGTTTCATGAACCAACCGCTCACCACGATATTTAAGACAGACATTCTTATGCATGAGATTTCACATCGCGTGGCCTAGATGTGACAATATGACGACATAAGTGGACACACATAGCCCTGTGGGCTCGCAGTCGATTTCCAAAAAGAAATTCATTAACAAAATTGCCCCATGAAGCCCATTCAGCTCAAAAAGCGCAAAAGTACCTGCGAAAGGCACAAATATCGAGGCACTGGGGCACGCCTAATGATGTCACCTTGTTGGTATACCTGCCAGCAGCGCGGGTTGTTCAAAAACGCGGAAGGCCTTTTTTTTATTGCTGGCGAAATAAAGACACTAAAAACTTTGCTCCTTTTGGCCACTGCCAGGTTGAGTGAATCAAACTTTTCAATTCGCGATTTTCGCCGTAGTAGCAACCGTGGTGCCCGCTATTCTGATCTTTCTTGCATTTGCGCTACAATGGCTTGACCAACTATAAATAAACTTCCCCAAGAACAAGTTATTCTTTCTTGCTGTGTTTCTCCTGTTTGCCGCTTTAAAATGTTCGGTCTATGTATTCGAAAAGTGCCGCCGCCGCTCACCGGCAAGTGATGTGCGATGCTAGGCCGTGTGTCAACGCAGCGGCCTGCGTTCGTTGTTGCGGCCGCGCTGTACTAGTGTAGCCGTGCGCCGCCAGGTGGAGCGGGCGCCGGCAGCGATGCGGCCTGGGCTGGTGCTTGTGCTGCCGCCTCGAGCCGCCACGGCGAGGCTCGGCAGCGCTCAGGCCCCGGGGGCGCCCAGCCTGTAAAATACATCGAGAACAAAAGACAGTGAGGCACAGCTCGATGCACGTCAAAGCACTCGGGCCACTAAGAGCATTTGTGTAGAAACCATCGAAGTTGATTGCAAGCGAAGCTCACAGTGTTTTGTATCATAATGTGCTTGCATCAGTGTTCTTTCTTTTCTTGTCAAGTTCAAGCTTAGTCGTAAGCCAACAAACAATGACACCAAGGATAACATGGGGGAAATTACATGTACTTACTAATTAAATTAAAGAAATGATAAATTAATGGAAATGAAAATCGATGAAAAAGCAACTGTCCGTAGGTGGGGAACGAACCCACGTCTTCGCATTACGTGTGCGATGCTCTCACCATTGAACTACCGCGGAGCCGTTTTCCCATCCACTTTCTGAGGTATTTATGTTTTATTGCGATAGCAATTATATGGACACTCCAAAGCAGATTTCTGCCGTCGGCGTCGCCGTCGCCGTGAGGTTCCGTATGACGTCAATGGAGATGAAATCGTCGCCGCGCGCCGCCGAACGCTGTATGTGCGAGTGAAAGGGTGCGAGGGACGCGCGCTTTCACGGGGAGTGAACGCACGGCGGTGAACAAACGCGCGTTCTGTGCCGTGCTCCCTTAAGGGCTGCAGAAGTAGGCGTCTATTTTCTCCTTTACAATCACCATATATATATAGAGCAAACGCGCCTTCTTCTGACGCACGAAAGGCCGTGGGGGGGGGGGGGGGGGGCAGGGAAGGGAGGCGACGTTTAGCTGCGGCACCAAGTGCCTATTTATATCAGAGGCTCCGGCAACAGTCACCAACGCCGCACGCATTTTGTGCGAACGCGGGCAAAACGCCGACGGCGTCGACAACAGTGCTGTGTGTTGCCGGTGCTGCTATGTCCAAGTTAGTACAGCGGATAAAACTACTATCCTTACTCCGTATAGCTCTCTACTAAGTTGCTATCGCAATTGATGCTTCGCCTTTCGGGTGAAACTGCAAGTGCGAATGCACTTCTTAAGCGACCCCGAAAACTCCGCCGGCATCCGCGCTCCTCCTCCTCTCCCCTAGCAACGGCGCGAGGAGCGGAGAGGAGCGTCTGTAGCAACGGCGCAGCGACGTCACGCCCCACGTGACTGCGCGCGCTCCGCCCTCCGCTCCGTGGCTGCGCGCGCCCCGCGCCGGCTCCGCACCGCTCTCCGCGCCGTGACGTCACGGCGCGTTGTGCAGCTGGCGCCTCCGCGCCGTGGCTGCGCGCGCCGCGCCGGCTCCTCGCACCCTCTCCGCGCCGTGACGTGTGTGTGTGTGTGTGTGTGTGTGTGACGCACTCGCGAGGTGCATTAATGCATCATACGAAAAGCGTGAAGTGTAAAATAAATAAATAATACTTCATATATAAATGTGTGTGTGTGTGTGTGTGTGTGTGTGTACAAATGCATCATGACAACAACACTTTAAATCATTAATTACACTTAATCATCATCATCAGTAAAAGTGCTTTGCACTTAAAAACGGCCAGACCTCCGTGGGTCGTCTGGCGCGTGCTCTCTCGCTGCCGTCTCCTTCGCTCGGCTCTGCAGTTTAGTCGCGCGCGCCCCCTCATAGCATCACCCCGTGCTTCGCTCTTCCTCATACTCCCCTTCGGGGAAATGCGGGTTCTTTTTACAACTAGAACTAACCCTGGAAGTGTGCTTATTATGCTTATTAAAAATCGGGCCCCTCGGTTCCCTTTCTTCTCGTTAATTATATATATATATATATATATATATATATATATATATATATACAAAAGCAAAATGCATGTAGAATTGCAAAAACAAACATTTCACTTCGATGTTCCGGCCGGGGTCCGACATAAATGTCGAAATTAAAGGTTTGCTTTCGCTTTTTTACATGCGCCTGCACGTTTTTCAATTTATTACACCCTGCAAGCGAAGAATTAGTTGCTTCATAGTATACATATATACATTATATACAGGGTGTCCCAACTATAATGCACCAAGATATACAAATATGCAAATGCCACATAGCTGGACTGAACCAATGCAATGTAGTGCTCCGTCGCTTGGAGATACTCAGACTATTTTTTTGCATTATGCCTAATTACATAAGTAGTCTTAATAAATAATCAACTTCTCAAATATTCTAATTATATTAAAAGTGTCAATGCGAAAATTGTAGAGCGACATGAGAAACTCCCGTTACAGCTTTCTGTTGCTCTTCCGAGAGTGAAAGAAGCCCGCGAATACACGCACAATTGCCGCGCGATTGGCCCCTCGAGGCACACCCGTGATCAATTGCAGCGCCGGTACTTGCCGTAGGCACTACGCCTGGGGTTTAAGTTACATCATAAAAAGACGGTTTTAATACTTTGTCATACTCTCTTTAATGTGACCCGTCAAAAGCTTTTTCTTGATAATCGATGTTTACCCAACGCATTATACACCGACAACCGAATGGAGAGTCACGTCGGTGTGTGTCCACTCTGTTGTCCATGTCTAATGCGCTGGGAAAACATAGATTATGCGGCGCCCACTAGCTCAAAGCTCAGCCTTACTGAAGCTTTTTCTGTGCTTAGAAAGTAAGAATACAACACAAATTTTTTTTCTTTTTCTGCGGGCATGAAATGCGGTCCTGGATAAACCCAAGTAGCGACGGAAATTTTCTTTCTTTCCTATTTTACGCTAGTACAGCCTCGAGGCCAGGTAAGACAGAATCAAGTATATGGGTGGGAATGAGCAAAGAAATATTGGCACATTTTAAAATGCGCAACATGGACATTTTTCAAAGCAAGAAAGTCAACTCGGACCGGGTGGCCTTCTAAGGCGGCGGATTTCGCTCTTTCCCTCCTTATTCCCCCATGCGAGCAATGACGTGCCTGTATAATTCCCGGCTCCCTCCAACTCGGCCTATAGTCTTCAAGTAAGTCGCTCGGCCTCTGGACATATAGCTGGGCCTTTTTGGCTACGAGGGGGCGTGAATGAAGGCACCTGTTTCCGACCGGCACGTTCCCACGAGAAACGAACGCATCATGACACTTACCGTGGCCATAGAACTGCCGAGAGTCACCTCCCGACCCCAATATACTGGATGGACGGAAAACTGGGGCGAAGGCGCGAAGCCAGACCGAATTACGGCCTGAGCATAAGCTCTGTGGCTGCAGAGCCTCACTCTAGGAGGACTGTTCCTGGTACTCCGTTCGCAAAGTGTGGACATTGTTTATGACGCTTCCTGTCCCAAGACATCGATTCTCTCACGGTGCCGATAAACGTTGATCACTAATAACCTGCAGCTGTTGGGCGGCATTCGCGACGCTTTATAATCCAAGCGCTCAGATGGAACGCCAGTAGACTTCGGCACACTGCTATCCCGCCGAAAACAAGCCTTCTCCGGACCCCACTCGGTGAAGTGCGAATTTCTCTGCCCTAAACACACACACAGTATACGTCGTGCTCTGCAACAAGTGCTGCACAGAATCCGTTGAGGAAATCGGTGTCGTGCCGCTACTATTATACGCACAAGATGGCCAACCAACGTTGCGTGCTCAAGTTGCTATTCTAGGGAATTCAGCAGGGGAAATTAGAGCACTTATACGGGCTCTAAAAGTGCTCTTGTTAGCATTCTTTGTTGCATGTTAAGAGTGCTGCAAAATGTGTCGCGGTAATCTTGCTCAGGCACTTGACATCAGATGGTGCCGCAAAAGCAAAAAGAAGAAACAATAATAATAAAGGAAGCTACCTCGATTCGTCTTGCTACAGCAATACTCTTGCCAATTCGGCGTATCAAGACGCAGAACACATTCGTCGTTACTTTGGCATGGTAACTAGTAAGGTCTGTTTTCACAGTAGACTTCCTCATCGACATGGCTGCCGACTCTATCGGCCCAAACATTGTCGACGATAGTGCTCATCGCTACATCCTCGAGAGACTCATAAAAAGCGTACTGCCGATTGTTTCCACCCTATCATCTTGGCGCGCGAATTGACACACACTGGTACGCTAAATACGGTGTCATGTTAATGCCACGCTAGAGAGGGTGCCTTTGAGCACTACTGGCAAAACATCATCATCATCATCATCATCATCATCATCATCATCATCATCATCATCATCACCTATATTTATGTCCACTGCAGGACGAAGGCTTCTCCTTGTGATTTCCAATTACCCTTGTCTTGTGCTAGCTGATTCCAACTTGCGCCTGCAAATTTGCTAACTTCATCACCCCACCTAGTTTCCTGCTGTCCTCGACTGCGCGTCCCTTTTCTTACTATCCATTCTGTAACTCTAATGATCCACCGGTTATCCATCCTACGCATTACATGGCCTGCCCAGCTCTATTTATTTCTCTTAATGTCAATTAGAATATCGGCTATCCCCGTTTGCTCTCTCATCCACACCGCTATCTTCCTGTCTCTTAACGTTACGCTTAACATGTTATGTTCCATCGCTCTTTGTGCAGCCCTCAACTTGTTCTCGAGCTTCTTTGTTAACCTCCAAGTTTCTGCCCCATATGTTCGCAAAACATACAAGTCGGCTTCTCGGCACAGAGTACACTCCGTTAACGCGGCGTGGCTTGACCGGTGAGATAACATTAACACACCGCACTGCTTTCGGTCATGGGCGTAGCATGTGCACACGCTATAGTAGACGCCGACAGTGAATAGTTAAAAGTTTACTTAACACACGCAAGTTACAAAAGTGCGAAGAAGCTGCCTACGGGACTAAACGACTCTGCTATAAGGGGTTCCTAAGCGAAAACAACCACGATCAGTGACAGTATATACAAACTTTGCGCTGTCATTTGCGACACGAACGAACAACCGAAATTGTAAGGTTCTGTGGCATTGAGCTCTCCACATCCCTTTTGCAGAGAAGCGCTGGAATGATAATGAGCAACCACTGAATTTTAACCGGTGAAAGCTCGAGCTTTTAGTAATTGCGGCATCTATCAGAAATAGACAATAACGTTTTATTTCTGCTAAGGGCACTTAAGGAGCACGACTTGGAAATTCCAGGCTGTATATCGGCCATACAATGCGCTTGCTATCGTAGCATTCGCGTAGCGCTGGTAATAAGTGTGCAGATAATAAGCTCCACGGACCGCGTACGACAGCAGAACTTGGCTGAGATGATCACAACAGCGTATGCTACCGCGGACTATGTTATTTCACCAAGCCCGAGGGGTGGTTCAGGGCCCCTTTAAGATAAGTTTGTAATTCACTTGCGCTTCGAGATCAGAATACCACTGCCGATCTTGAACAAGCCTTCTTGAACCCACACACAGAAAAATGCGCTATTTCTTTCTGCTGTTCTCATTCGTGTCGTTATTGTACGTTCACACAGGCGTCTTCGGCCACGAAGAGCGCACACAGTTCGTCGAGGCGCCTCGATTTGTACAGCGATAGACAGGATGCAGGGAGATCGAATTACTGTCTGCGCCCCAATTTCTGCCACTGGCAGAGATAGTGTAGCTCCTTTTCAACGGGCAGTACAGCGGCGCAACCACGGAGCCGCCTGCTCGAGCCTCCGAGCCGCTGTCCATGGTCAATTACGAAACACGGTTGCAGCGCCGGGGAAGACTAAACACAAGCACGTCTTCATCAGTTACGAAACATGGATATAGCGCTGTAAACATGTTTTATAATGCCAAACAACTAACTCACCCAGCTTTCAGCAATAAATAGAGCGCGATCAATAGATCGCAGCGTGTCTCAGTCGGTTCCCTCGGTGTCGTCTGAATACAACGGCAGACTTGCGAGGGGCCGAGAATGAAAGCAGATGTCGCTTCGTGTTTTCGGGAGTTCGCTGTCGAAATGACAGGCACGACACGTGACGCCACGCGTTGATCTAGCGCTGGACAGACGCGAAGAAAAGGAGGACGACGACCCAGAGCTCGCGCTATAGCGAAGAATGTGCTGCTTCCAATGACGGCCGATTCGCTGAGCTTGCTATACCGCAAACGCGAGAAACGTAAACGGCGTGTAGCATTTCGTCGGCAGAAAAATCTTTCTCGCTGCCATCGCCAAATAACACTATTGAAAAGCAAACAGTTTTACCTTACTTGTATCAGAAGAAACTAAACGGTTTTCCAAACTAAATAGACGAAACAAAAAGAGGTTACACAAATACCAGTAACATTATTTCATGCTCATGTCAAGGTCCAGACGCAATGCTCACAAAATTTTTGAAAGTTGGGTGTTACAAGCTGACCTCCAATGCGGAGCCGGTAGAATACCACGTGAGAAGCAAACATTACAGATGGCCGCTTAAACAAACAGCGCAAAGAAGTTGTTGCCTATTCGAGTGAGGCGTATGCAAGGTAACTTAGTTAAAGCTTCGTTGCAAAACATCAAAACCGCATGTACAGTACAGCAGAGTCGTCGTGCGTCCAACGATGACGCACGAGACGCATATGGTACGCCGTGCATGCGCAATGCTCCGCTCCTGCAGGAGACCGTCCCGAACTTGGAATCTGCTGTTGCTATGGCTGGCGGGGTCGTGCCAGACGAATTGGGCATTTTCCGCATGGTTACACCATGCGGCATAGCATTCCTGGGTGGGTGGCTGGCCGTGTCCGATTCGCCAACCCCATTACCCTTAATATGCCGATGAACCATCCACCTTACATTAAAGCTGTACCACCACCACCACAAGCGGCACGCTAAAGGTTTTCTTCAAATACAGAGAGCAAGAAATACAATCATGAGATGCAGAGCGCGGTGAAACAGAGGACCGTAGGTATTCCACAGTCTACCTTTGCAGCTAATTACCAATTTATGAATCGATGTCACCATTCAACGAACCATTCAACGAAACATTATAAATGTCTGTATACTTGAGACACGATACGCGTGAATTTCCTTTAATATTTTTCAGAACGACGTCTCGTACGTTGGGTCAACACTTGACAACAGCCTTTCTTTGTTGTTTTGTTTTGTTGGCATAGTAGGCTGATGGCACACTGCACTGCAAGTTTCTCGATGTCACAGGGCTCACTGCTACCAAGGATCGCGCTTGGTATCGTACCAAGTCTCTGTGTGCGTGAAGACCATCTAGTCAGTCGTACAACGCATCGACAAATAGGGCTGTTTCGACTGTTGTCATTTCTTCTGAATCGCTCAGAAACTTGTTCGATGCATTGTCTTACGGCTAGTCCTTTCTTTTTTTTATATATATACATGTATGTACGTGTCTTTCGCGCTTTACGCTTAGTGAGCTCGAGTTTATGTGCAAAGTGGACGGAGCAAGTGTATGTGCCGATTGTACAAGTTGTGATTTTTTTCTTTATTCTTTCGCCCTTAACAATATAAGCAATGAGGCGTGTATAGTCCGCCTACCTTTTTGTTTCAGTGACTCGAAGAGCCGAGGCTGCGGTGGTGATGCTTGACCCGTTGCGAGCCGGACTGCTCTCAACGATGTTCGCGAGCGGTGTTAGATCGCGGAGAAGCGGAAACCTCGGGAACAGCCGACATCCGTTGGGTCTCGTTTCGCGGCTCTGTCAAGCCTGGCCGGTGGGTTGCCCTCTAAACATGACACGTACCCACTACGACGGACTGGCCGCGGATACGTCTTCGTTCTCTTCTTCTGGACTCAAACGTGGCTCGTCTTCTTTACTATGTCCCTAAAATGTATACTAACGGAATTCAGAGAATTAACCTTTTCCGTGACGCAGGAAATGGCCAAAATTGTTCCAGGTTTCCCGAAAATGTGGCGTGCAAAAAGCTGCGTTTCCTGCGCAAGCATTCACTGGCCTAAAAATAAAGAGAAATTCTACACGCAGACCATCAAGAGCCAGAAACTGCAGCTAGAAGCAAATTGACGAATGCAATCATCTATTCACACTGAAGGTGAAGATGACGACTATACTGGTCAGTGGTACAGAAAGAGTTTTAAGGCTCCTTTACTATTATTCAATATTGTATAGGATTATTATCTTTTAAATAGGTTCTCTTTATTGACTAATTTCCTTTTTTAGTTTTCTTCTTTAAGGTTAACAAACCAAGGGTCCCTTGACCTGTACGCTGCATACATACGAGGCCGTTTTAAGTAATACAGACTGACGTTACGATCATCTTCGCCGTCGTAATTGTCACCCTGCTCGTCGGTCTATAATAACTAAAAGTTTGATTCACGAAGCGGCAAGGGAGATAAAGTGAGGCACACGCACACTTCCTTTAGGAAGGTAGGATGGAAGCCGGAAGAACAAAGTGCGAGAAGTTTTAATGCGCGGAGGCAATCAAGCGCTGCCTCCTAGCGGGCGGGCTGCTCGGTCTCCACGGCGACACTGTGAAGGCAGCCTCCCGCGTGTCTTCGTAATTGCATTGCCGAGTGAAAAATGTGCCTCATCAGATGCGCGATATATGCAGCGACCTCACGAACGTACAAAGGTCATGCAGCTCGCTCATATGAAGATTAAGCCGCTGCACAAGCAGGCAAAAAAGGCACACAAGCATAACAGAACAATTTCACATGGAGCTGGACGTGTCTGGAGGAACTCCTCTTTGGCACACTGCGGCGTTTTGCTTTGTCCGTTCTTGCGCCCGTGCTTCAAGGTCACCAATATGACGGACAAGCAAATTTCCTTATTTTTAGGAATATAATGTAGGTGGACCTGTCACCTGTGAAATCATAGGTATCAGACGAAGATAATTTTTGTTGTTGTTGTATCTTGCATGCCAACCAAGCATGAAGTGTATAAGCAACTCATGTTCTGACAGAGAGATGGAAGAGGGAGGGGGTATACAATCTTTTAAAATTTGGAGACCCGCAAATTGCCTTGTTACCTCGTGTTTATGACAAGAATATGTCTTCCGGAAAAGCTACGCGCCGTGCATAAAATGACTATGATTTTTAAAGGAATATTTGTGATGGTCGAGCGACACATCTGAAGCAGTTTGCGTGTGGATCGGCCTTAAGGTGGCTGTCCCACTCCGGAGGCACGAGCCGCAGCTTCGTAGCTTTTGTACCTTCCCGCAAAAATGAGCAAGAGTAGAACCAGTATTCTAAACATTGCTTAATTTCGGTCGCATTATTGGGAAAACTAATGCAGGCACATGAATTGAATTTTCCGTCCTAATGGAATTTCCTTGAACTGTAATTTATACAAACTTTAGCTTCCTTGAGCGTGTAGTTGCCGGGCTGTTTACAACAGAAGATTGCGATATTTGGCAATCTTCAAAGGCAAATTATCCGAAAAGTAAAAATTCAACATTATTTTGCTGCCTCTTGGAAATAGATAAATATGTCCTAAAGCTACAGAGCAAGCCGCAATGCAGTAAATGCGGTAGTTTCTTCTAAATACGGTCACAACTGAGACACAGTTCGCAAAAACCAGGTATCTCATGCTTGTTCTTGAATATTTATTCCTAAAACATATTAATCAATTTCTTCATATATATATGAAGTCTGCAAGAAATAAGCTTTTTTATGGTATATAATATAATTTTATATCTTAAGTAGAAGAGCCGCCGCGGTTGCTCCAAATATACTGAAAACGGGGGGCTCCTGCCGCCGGAGTAGGACCGCCACCTAATGTTTTTCAGAGCGCTATCCTTGCCAATGGAACCTCCGCGGTGGTTCGGTGGTTATGCCGTACTGCCACCGGTCACGAGGTCTTAGGATCGACTCCCAGTCGCGACAGCCGGGTTTGCTTTCATGGGAAAGGAAATAAGTCTCGTTCTTTGATGTGCACATAAAGGAACCCCTGGTGGTACAAATTGTTCCGAAATCCCCCGCACTTGTCTACAAGGCTTTCACAAGATAACCACAACCAATCACTCAATCAATAAGTCAATAGTGGCTTCCGACGTTTATACCTTTCGTTTATAACTTCAAAGTAAAAGTTAAACCATATAATGACATGTAAAAATCAAATTCAAGATCACCTGGCATTTGAAATGGCAGCCATTGATACGAGAGCCAGCGTGTAAAAAAATGTAAAAAAAGAAAACACTAGGAGGCACTTTCCAGAAAACCGGCCATGCCACACTTATCTGTTTTCTGCGTTTCTTTTTCTTTATATATATATATATATATATATATATATATATACATACCAGCTGCTTCATTCGTGTGGCGCGCAACATTTATCAAAATCTAATGTTTATATTCGAAAACAGTGCCGCGCGATGCAGCGAGCTTTCCTGATTTGTTTTTGCCTGCTTCAGTACAGACTTTCAAATGCCTGATGCAGCCACTAGACTGAAGTACAAGACGCCTCAGTTCACAGACTAATCTGTTAAGCACGTTCCCGTTCCTCTAAAGCGTCCGCAGCTGCTACTGCGTTCTTGAACGCGTCGCCGGTGTTTGCTCAAGGGCTTACTAAACTTCCCGGAGATTACAGGGCCGGTAATGCCGATTAACCCTTCGCAGGGGCGCGCCGGATTATCCTCGGCGCCTAGGGTGCAACTTGCGAGGTCAACGCGAAGCCGGATTAGCCGAGCCCGCCAGAAATATCCCGCCGCGGGCCACGTTGGCGCGACTTGACCTGAGTCTGGCGCTTTACGGCGGTATGGCGTCACAGTCAAGAGAAAGAATTGTTTACGAGCAAAGGCACAAAGCTCGCAGTGAGCTGTTGGGTTCTAAGACTCAGGCTAAGCGCTGTGAATGGGAGAGGAGAATGGCAAAGAGAGTGACGGAGGATAGCCGTAAGGACAGATAGGAAACATGCATATGCAAAAGCACGTGTAACGGTGGCTCTCCTAACGACCGACACATGTCAGAAGCAAAGCGTGCGCTCGGATCAATTATTCGATCTTCGGCCGAGAGAAATGTTGGGTCTCCAGCCCAATAGACACTACGAAGCGATGCATCCTTCTTTGGCATTAAAAAAACGAAAAACAACGTGGGCAGCTTGCACTAGTGGTGCAAGGCTGGAGTAAACAGCGGAGCTGGTGATCGACCTAGCTTTTCTTCCAGGTTTTACTAGGCTTGGCTAAGTTTTGCTAGGAAATGCTAAGTGCTGCTAGGCACGGCATTCCGAATCGGCTCGCCGCCGACGCGCACATTCTCGCTTAGCCGCGCGACGCCCTTCAAGATGAGCGGCTTCTTCTTCGGGTGTCCGGATTTCTTTGGTCGTACCATGACAAGGCTACAATCCTCGCCATAGAGTCAAAGGGTTCTGTCGCCATCGCGGCGGCTCCGAGCTTTATCTCCCCCGTTACGTCACGACCAAGCTGCGCCTCCACAGTTACCAGGGCGTATCTGGTCGAACCCTGCCGAGCCGCCACTAGAGGCCCCTGCTGCAGTCACGGACACCGCACGCGTTCGGCGCGAACACGGGGAAACGGCGAAACGCGGACGGCGTCGACAGCAGCTCTGCGCGTTGCCTCGTTGGTGCTGCTACAATTTCCTTTTTATTGCGATAGCAATTATATGGACACTCAAAAGCAGATTTCTGCCGTCGGCGTCGCCGTCGCCGTCGCCGTGAGGTTCCGTATGACGTCAATGGAGATGAAATCGTCGCCGCGCGCCGAATGCTGTATGTGCGAGTGAAAGGGCGCGAGGGACGCGCGCTTTCACGGGGAGTGAACGCACGGCGGAGAACAAACATGCGTTCTGCGCCGTGCTCCCTTAAGGGCTGCAGAAGTAGGCGTCTCTTTCCTCCTTTACAATCACCATATATGTAGAGCAAACGCGCCTTCTTCCGACGCACGAAAGGCCGTGGGGGGAGGGGGAGGGAAGGCAGGCGACGTTTAGCTGCGGCACCAAGTGCCTATTTATATCAGAGGCTCCGGCAACAGTCACCAACGCCGCACGCATTTTGAGCGAACGCGGGCAAAACGCCGACGGCGTCGACAACAGTTCTGCGTGTTGCCGGTGCTGCTGCATGTCCAAGTTTATACAGCTGATAAAGTTAATATCATTACTCCGTATAGCTCTCTACAAATTTGCTATCGCAATTGATGCTTCGCCTTTCAGGTGAAACTGCGACAACTTTTTTCTCTCTCTCTCCCTCTCATATTCGCTTTCTCTCTTCCGAGCATAGTGCGCGCCGCACGCGTGATCTCCTTCCCTCTCCTTAATGTCCCATGTCAAGGCAACATGTGCACGGCACGGAGAGGAGGCGAAGCACACGCCGCTCCGTGAGGGGGTTGCTAGGCAACCCAGGTGACTCATTGCTCAGCGATGTTTTCTAGCGAGAGCACTACAGTGGCCGTATTCTCGCCGTTTCACTGTGGCCGGTGGCCGCACCGCGAGCTGAACTGTTGCCTAGCAACCGGCGCAACTGGCAGCACCGCTCGCCGCGCTATCTGGCATGACGTCAGAGGAGGAGCCGGTGAAACCGTGTTGCAACAACAGAGGAGGAGCCGGCGTTGCATCGTATATATTGAAGGGGCGGCTCGGTGGGATTCATCGGCAGATATGGAAAGTGAGTCGGAGAGACTGAAAGAAGCCAGGCTTCGTCGTCGGAGCGAAACCAAGAGGAGCCAGCGAGCCGATCATCGGGCCGTCTTTGTGGCAATTGAGAAACAAGATGAAGACTTTCAAAATAAATGCGTAACACTTTAAAAATGTGTAGTCTTTAATGTAACCATAAATTAACGAGAGGTAACAACCAAACCTAAACACTCAGACGTACGAAACTAAACGATAAAGATGTAACCGTAGAGCGAACCAAGCTAAACAATAAGATTCACCGTACCTATCGCTACGCACACCCAGACAGAACTGAATTAAGCCACAGCAAATTTTCTTGTTAACGCGTTACGGACCGACGGTCAGCTTAAACACCGCCCAAGCACTCCGTACAGATGGTTGACCAGCGAAGCTGAAACGTGCGGCCCCGGTGTTTAGCAGTGGGTTAATTCCGACGCTGTATTGAAAGGTTTCTCAATTATTGGTTGCATGTTTGTGTATCTAGTGGAACGCAAGCGCCAATGGCGGGCGGATGCTGCTAACCACGACGCCGAGCTAACACGAGATATCGAACGCATGCGACAATGGCGAGCCGAGGAGGCGGCGTTGCGGGCAGAGCAGCGTCAACGTGGCAATGGCGGGAACGCGTTCGCTAACGACGTCACTAACAGCGCTGCCAATGGCGCGCGCGCTTGGGTGCGACGTAGAGAACGACGTAACTGACGGCGCAGCCAATGGAGACGTTTAGCGAAACATGGGACGAACGGTTTTTCGTTTCGCCTAGCCATATACAGCTTTCGCGATAAAAAGTAGTCTTTCCCCTGTCGAGAAAATGGGGGTAAGTGAAGCTTGTCGTGTTTCTTCGGTGTTCCTCCGAAGGAATTGCACTGACGAGTACCAGGTTGTGCTCGAACCACAACCGGTCACAAGCACTGCAGCTGGCTCCGAAGTTCCTGTTGAGAAACTCGCGTTGAAACCTGGCCGTCGCACCGGGGAAGTTGGAGCTAGCGTTGCCGAGACGTGTACCACCGTCATCGGTTTCCTGGAGGGCTAGACGACGCTGACGTTCGGCCTCAACATCGCGCTCCCGCAACTTGCGGTCGGCGGCTCTTCGCTGACGTTTCGCCTGGGCTTCGGAAGCCCTGACGCTAGAATCGGTACGTCGACGACGAGCCCTTTCCCGAGCGCGTTCATTCTGGATGTATTTCCATGAAATTGCTTCAAAATTAAATATGTCCGTCACGTAAGACAATGCATGGCTCATACCCTCTTAAGCAATGGCTCACACCTCCGTAAACACGGCCTCTCCATTACGAGGACAGAAGAGAAGTGAAATGCTACTCTTGAATGATTAGCGGCAACGCAGCCAGCTGTGGAAGGAGACTACGACGACGAACGCGGGAGCAGTGGCACGAGCGCGTGCCGAGCACTAAAGTTTTTTTTTTAGGGACTTCACCGAGCACCTGTGCTACAGTGCTCAGAGCAGCTGATTTTTTCTTCTTCTTTTCTAGGCGCGAAGCACCTTGCTTGTTTGCTTCTTGCTTTCTTGCTTCCTATATTGTGGCGCGTATATCCACTGCGGGTGACTGAGCGGTTTTTCTTATCTAATTGGCTGACAAGAGGCGAGGAGCCCGCTCTAGTGGAGAGCGCTTTGATGGGGCCGAGCCAGCACAGTTAAAATAGATTACCGCATGGAGAGGGTTGTGCCGGATTCTCCGATTGGTCCGCTTCGCCTTACTTAGCTTACTGTGGCTGGTCAAAAATCGCGGCGGCGTGCAATGGAAGGATAAGAATACCGCTAAAACGGATCCTCAGCAAGGAAGAGTTGGCAGAGCGATGTCGTATGCATGCCGAAAGGGCTCGATAATGTTTTAGTGCCACGCAAAAAGGTTTATCATGGGCAAATAAATACATGCTCACCGGCAGGTGCGAGTAGCGAGGGCCTGAGTGATCGGCGAGCAGCCATCTTCTATTCCTTTCGGAACGGGGCAGTGTCTAGCTATTCAGAAAAATTTTGAGTTTTGTTCGGCCTATTAATGCATTTGTTTCGCGTACGCGTCACTTTGACGTGGTGAGTTTTGTGGTTTTGTGACGTCGCGTGACAGACAGGCGAAGTCGGCGTAGCCAGGAAACATTGTAACAATAGCAGAGGGCTAATGGTGAAATGCGTCGAATCAGAAATGATTATTTTTCTTTTGTGCAGCTTAATCATGCATAATCAGTGTTTACACGTTATATCAGATGGGGAGCTATCGCGGTTTTCGTGACATCGCGTGACAGACAGGCGAAGTTGGGAGTGGCCCGAAAATGTTTTGACCAATCGTGGAGGCTGATTGCAGAAACTGGAATCAAAACAGTTTGGAATCATTTTACGTTATAGCGCCCCTGTGTAGATAAAAATTTACGGGTGGTATACGGTATCGTAATTTTGTAAAGGAGATTTCCAATTTACGCGTGGAACACGTACCATTGATTCTCCCAAGGGTAAAGTAATTGTTTTAAGTCTGTGATTTGGAACGTCTGATTTGCAGAGTAGTTTAAAAGAGATAGTTTTCTAAACCTAGCCGCGGTGATATAAGTAGAAGTCGGCAGAACATACATGACTGGTCCATGCAGGGATGTACGTGGAAGTGCGTCGGCCACACTGGATTTAAAAATAAACCTCGGTGACTTGGTACCCATATTAAGCGCACCAGACGTAAGGTCGAAGGAAAATAATGTTTCGAGTTGATTCAAAACTGTATTGTCTGAGGATGAGGTGAGTGCGGTGCACACTGACAACGAATCGGTTACTATTACAGCTGTCGAAGAATTTCCAGGAAGTTTTCGAAGAGCTAATGCAATTGCTAAGATTTCTGCCTAAAATATAGGTGTAAAATCAGGAAGTCGCATTGAATAGGACCAGAACAGCGCCTCAGAAAAAATGCCTACACCCACTTTCTCGTCACACACTGATGCATCCGTTGCTATTACAGCATTGATTTTCATTTGCGCTAAATGATCTTGTAATAATCCGCTGAGCTATTTAGTTGGCAGGAGTTTAGCATTTGAAGGAAATATGTCGCCAAATTCAATTCTAATAGCATTTACCGGTTTTTTGAGGGGAATAATCTCGCGTATCTGATCATTTAATGGTTCTATGCGCCCGGGCTCTCGGCGCCTCCTGTCGTCGTCGTCGTCGTAACTGTAAGCAAGCGGCTCGTGCCGCTCGTGCTCGCGCTCGGCCCGTGCTCGTGCCACTGCTCCCGCGTTCGTCGTCGTCTTCCACAGCTGGCTGCGTTGCCGCTCATCATTCCAGCGTAGAATTTCACTTCTCTTCTGTCGTCGTAATGGGGAGGCCGCGTTTAAGGGGTTATGAGCCATTGCTTAAGGCAGTATGAGCCCATTACCGTTGCATCACTGCATTATTCGCACCTCCCCAGGTTTCACGTTAGTGGAGCTGCATTTCGCTCAATGGGTCATTTGACACTTACGCATAAAATTTACTTCACCACTCAAACCGAGCCTACGACTTAACTCGTCCTAACTGAAATAACTAATAACAACTAAAACCGTAAGAAAGGCGTCCATAATGGCCAAATTGCTGAGGGAGTTTTTGTCAGATCCCTTGGTCCGTAAACTTTTTTTAGCGTTACATCGCCGGCGCAGACTATTTGAAAAAGGAAAGACAAAAAAAAACATCACGGAGCTTTTCGCCGAATCTGTACAGTACTATGACCTGCCCTGGCTTTCTTTCACCGAAACTACTGCAATTGCTTCTCCAAGATTTCTGCGGTCAACGTCTTCCTTCCTATAATTGTCTTCCTACTCGAAACACTGAAATGCGTTGTCACACAACAGCGCGGCGCAGCTTCTGGCGCGACGCCAACGTCGCAACGATCGGGTGACAAGTCGGCAGACAGCGCTGTTATAGCTTTCGACACTGGGGCTGAACGACGCCCCGGATGTCAACACAATCGACGACACGAGGTTATTTGCTGAGTGACAGGCTTTGAGGCACACCAATGAAAGCAACAACTCTGTCGGCCGACACATCGCGTTTCGAGGATATGTTACGCTTCTTTAATCCGATTCGCATTTCTTGGGAAATTCGGCCAGTGTGCGATATGCGACCTGGGTGGAGCCGCCGGATTCTTTTTCCTCGGGAACTAAATAAAGTTCGTACTCACTCACTACTATGCACCTGACCTCTTTCGCGTACCCAGCGACGCAAGTTGTCTACTAGCTAGTGCCAATATGTACGTGCTGGCTGCTGTCTGACCTAGTGGGCAACTTTGTTCACTGGGTGCGTGCCCGAACAGACCACTTCGCCACAGCGTATGTGATATTGGCATCTGCCCATTCTTGGCGTGTTTCCCAGAATGAATGTGCCAAGGTGGCACAAGGGGTAATTAGTCTTCGAAAGTTGGGGTGTGCGAATACCGAATGCTAGATTTAGAATCGAATATCCAATCGAACTAAGTAAAAAACAGCCGTAAATTGAATCGAATAGCGAATATCAGAATATTTAACACAATGTTTAACTCGTGAGCTTTAGATGGCTCATGAGTAAAAAAAAATCGTTGTCCGGCATTATCGCACCAAAATTCAAGCGAACCAACTTGGAGATATGGACGAGGGAGTCGAACCCACGATCTATGGTGGGAGAAGACAAGTAATAGGAAATAGCAACGCATTCGAATTAGAATGTCATGTAATTTAATGAATGTCTAGTGAGCGCACAGGCTTTCGCCTTGAACCTCTTTAGCGTACGCTAAAGTAAAAGTTGACAAGAACTGTCAACATTTTTTTAAAGAAAGACGGTGTTGCACATGCCCAGAAGTCTACTCACTGTACGTAACATGAATGTTGCTAGCTCTAAGTAACACAGGTACCTTGGAAGCGAGAAGTATGGCCCACTGTAATTAAAGGGAACACCAAATTAGTATTCCAGCACTTATAACCACTCAGTTTCTATACGAATGTCTGGAGAACATTTTTTATTGATATAGAATTCCACAGCTCGCAAAGGTATTCACGGAACTGAAAAACAACGTTAACCTAGTGAAAGGTAGCCACAGGAGCTTCCACTGGCGTTTCAAGGTCAGCCTAAAACAATGGTCGTGTTCAAACATTACCTAAACAGAAGGGGATGATGAGGTAAAGTTTAGTAAGGAGTTTGCCTCAAGATATGCCCCGAAAACAAAGGAAAATATTTCCAGTTCAGCAGTGAGGCTTAATTAATATGGCAAGTCAGTTCAGCGGAAGCCCACGAGGTGGAGGAAGGTTCGTGAAAGAGAAAATTGTCATTCACCGGGCTATTTCACGAAACTGCTTTTGTAGCTAGACATGTGCACAGGCTCGAAGGCTCGGATCCGGTCCACGGGCCGGATTTGGCCAGGTGCCATTTTCTGGGAGGTAACGTTACTAGGAAGAATTTTTATGAGTTAAGCTCATATACGAGCTCCTATAAGCGTACGTGGTGGGTCTAGCCGCGCACCGTTTCCTCTGAACCATCCGCGCCTTGGAGCTTCCTTCGTCTAGCTTCGATGGAGCTTCGTCTAGCCCTGAAGTCCGACTTGGAATTCCAGGACTTCAGAAAAAGTCAGATTTATCACCGTCTGCACTAAAACAATTGAGCTTACTTCTGTTGTACGAGAGATACAGCAGTCACGTGCACGTCTATACGGACGGATCGACTACATCGACCAGTTCTGGCGGTGCTGTGTTTATACCGACGAGAGGACTAACAATCCGATTCAAGACCTCACATGTCACGACGTCCACGGCTGCAGAGCTCACGGCTCTGCGCAGTGCACTTCAATTTATAGATGCGGAGAGTCCTGGTACATGGGCCGTGTTTTCCGACTCGAGACCGACTTTACAAAGTATGCAGGCAGTTCTCCGACGTGGAGCTCACGAACAACTAACGTATGAAATTGTCAAACTTCACCACGACGTTAAACAGAAAGGCCACGAAATTATTTTCCAATGGCTACCTGGCCATTGCGGCATCAGTGGAAACGATCTCGCTGACAAAGCTGCCCGAGAGTCACATCAAGAACAACACAGCGTTCCCATTCCTCTTTCCAGGACAGACGCTGGAAGGCAGCTTCGTCACCTGGCACGCAAACTCTCTTTAACAGAGTGGAACACCCCAAATATAAGGCGCACGAGGCTACACGAACTGAACCCATCGCTCCAACTCCGACCTCCACCCGGGATTCACCGACGTGAAGCATCGCTTCTATACCGGCTGTGGTTGGGAGTGGCTTTCACGAAGGCGTACTGTGCTTTGATTGGAATGACCGAAAGTGCCACGTGCGACGTCTGCGGCAGCGAAGAGAACATAGAACATTTATTGTGTCACTGCGATCGATTTCAGTCGGAAAGACAAACTTCATCGAACGCATTGCGACGACTTGACGATCGACCGTTGTCCGTGCAGGTGTTCCTTGAAGACCGTCCCCATCGCTCGTCAGCCCACAAAGCTGTGAAGGCACTGTTGTCTTACTTGAAGACAACTGGCCTATGTGAACGCCTTTGAATTGCTCAAGCCCTCCGCGAGTGTGCGCGAGCTCACCGTGTCCTTCCTCCCCCCCCCACCTCCTCTCTCTACCTCATCTTTCTATTCCCTCTTTCCCGCCCCCCAGAGTAGGGTAGCCAACCAGACGCATTTCTGGTTAACATCCCTGCCTTCTCTTCCTCTCCTCCTCCTCCTCCTCCTCCTTCGTCTAGCAGTAAAGAATGAATGTTGCAAGCTGCATAAATAACATGAGTTACAAGAGCGTAGACAAACTTAGTTACTCCCGCAGGAAATCGCTGGTAACGGCCGTTATTAAAAACGTACTAGGAAGACTGAGGGCTCGCTTCCCTCGTTAGCGCGGAGCGCATGATCTGATAATGCCCGCGCAAGAGCGCCGATCGACTTCGCTCAAGCTGCGCTGTCAGCGTCCAAAATGAGTGGTGGGAAATAATAATAAAAGTCCGAAGCCCGGATATGTTGATGAGGCGCGCCGTAGTGAGGGACTTCGGATTAATTTTGATGTCGTGCATATTATTATTAACGTGCACCTAAAACTAAGTACACGAGCACTGCCGCTTCCTGTGAAATGGCCTCACCATGGCCGGAAATAGAAATAGTGACCTCGTGTCTAGGCGCACGCCACAGCCGACCAGCGCGGCGGATATGTGTGTGTGTGTGTGTGTGGGGGGGGGGGGGGGGGGGGGGGGGGGGCATTTCGATAGAGGCGAAATGCAAAAACGCCCGTGTGCTTGCGTTGTAGTGCACGTTAAAGAACCCTAGGTGGTCAAAAGTAATCCGGAGCCCTCCGCTACGGCGTGCCTCATAATCAGAACTGGTTTTGGCATGTACAACCCCAGAAACAAGAAGAAGAAAGGGGGGGGTTCCGCGAGAAGCGCACACTTCCAGCTCATTGCCTTCTGAGACTTCCGTTGGATGGTATATTGCGACTCTAAAGGACCCCCTATAGAAGCGATAAAACAACTTTATTTTCATGTTGATGCTATATTACATATAAACATTGACCATCGCTCTTCTTGCTGGTCATGAGGTCTGTTTTCAGCGGCTACCGAGTCACGTTGGGATTTTGGGGAACGGAGGGGGCAGACAGATTAGCTTTTGCCAACAACACATTAAGTACACTGACACCTATGACGCTTTCTGTATCAGTCGCGAAGAATGTTCTCCGCACTCTGCTACATAAGCTTTGCAACGGCATATGATTCGAGGAACATGCAAAGTCTGCGCTCCTATAGAGAAGTGACCCATTCCTGCGTTTTTCATGCAACCAAAAAAGACTGACCGCACGTTCGACACGCTTCTCCATCGTCTACGCTTAGATGTAGCCTATGTGCCTCAATTATTGTGTCGCATCATAAGACGAACGTCCCCATGTTGAAGTTACTATGACAACTCCCACGCCCCGGTGGAGCACATTATCATAGAATGTGCTCAATATAACCAACAGCGGGTTCCCCTGCGTGATCGTTTAAAACATTTGACAGACGTGGTCATATGCCCTGATACGCAGAGGCGTGAGCCCTTCGCGACTTTTTACTGGAGACTGTCCATAAGTGAAATTACTGTTTTGTGTTTTACAGTGGGGTTCTTTTTAGAGCGCAGCCTGCGGCGTGCGTCTGCTTTAAACCTCGTAACCACATTCATGAAATTATTTCACATTTGAATTCTTTGTTACTTCCTATTACTTGCGTTCTTTCACCAAAGGTCGTGGGTTCGAGTACTTTAATTAACTATGTCTTAATTAAGTTTGGCTTAATAAGCAACAGAGGTCGTGGATACGACTCGCACCAATGGTCGTGGGGCCCGGCACCGTCAATTTTGGTGCCATTGAATTTTGGTGCCACGACGCCGGACGGTCATTTTTTTTAACCATGAGCCACTTAAGGGTGGGTTCCGGCTTAAAGCTTCCGTTGCTTCGGTTATATGCGACACGCACGAGCTGCCTCCGGGATCGGCCCACTTTGCTGTGACACTCGCTCGCCAGGGTCGGCCACGAACATGGCGGTGAAATGACGAAATGGTGAAATGATGAGATGACCAAGAAGGGAATGATGCCTACGAAATGATGAAAGTGGTATGACGACATCGTCGTGACGACGACGACGACGGCACGATGAGAATTCTCACATAATGACGACGCTATAACGATCAGAGTATGAGTATCCTTTTGAGTGACCGCGGCAGGACCTTTCTGTCTAAACTTCTCGACGAGGTTGCATCCTTTTTTCTTGGAAGCCATCTTTTTACGACACGGAGCCCCACGTATCCTTCTGAGTGACCGCGGCAGGACCTTTCTGTCTAATCTTCTCGACGGCGTCCAATACCATCCATAAAACGACTTCCAGCTACCACCCCCAAACTAATGGCCTCACAAAGTGCTTTCATCGTACGCTGTCCGACATGATTTCAATGTACATCAACCCTGACCACACCAATTGGGATGTTATTCTCCCATTCGTCACCTTCGCTTACAACACGGCCGTCCATGTTCCAGTGGCATGTTGCGAGAACGAAGGCCGACTGACGCAACAAGTGACGGTGCACGCAAGAATGGGTTGCAAGCTGATTATAGATATGCGCGAGAAAATACGGTGCTTGTTACCCCGTGTACTTGTGCATAGGTTCTGTACATGTGTACTTTGTATGGGTAGGTCATCTCGTGCATCACTTTTGCATTACGGTGCAGCTCGCGAATGCGTAGAGCGTGGCAAACATCTCCGGCATCCATTAAAGGACGCTTTTATCCGTCTTTTGGCGATGGCGCCTGAGCCCCGAGGGGGCCAGTGTAATTATGGATGTTCGCAGTGTGCTTAAGCGCTCCAGCAAAAACAATGAGAGGCTCAAAAGAGACGCTTGATTGTTGTAGTGTCGTACATTATTATTTTAAAAGCCTAGCCTCATTTCTCCGGCCAAAACATGGTTGATTAACTGAGAAAATGAAAGGCAAGCCTCATCTTTCTTAATTATTCCCTAAAACCGCAAAGACAATGACGTCTGCCTGACGTCACGAATTGCAAATATTTTTTTTTCTTTTCGTATCTGTACTGTTCTTGCGTCAAAAATGCTCCCGATTGTTTCCAAGCTCACTGTTTCCTTACGTGTAATGCAGTCCTTCGGCTCATAGGCGGCGGAGCATACTCCGCATATTTTCTCCGCATTATCAAGTTTTCTTCGGTGCCGAAGTCACGCAGGGTTTCTCCGCGAGCCTGACCAAGAAGCGCGATATTCGCTGCGCCAGGAAAACTGCTATATCCGTGAAATACGAATCACGTAACGCCGCGTTTAACTTCGCAGCATCACCTAACGCGCACGTATCTCCATGCCACACAAGCTTCTTATCGCTCGGAAGTATTTCGCGCACCAACTCAGTCAAGAAATGCGGGAAACGCGAAGCACACTCGCAGCATCGCAAAGCCGTTTGTTTGTCGACCTATACTCTCGCTGCAGACGACGTGCCGCCAGTTGCGGTATAGGATATCGCCTTTAGAATTACAATGTCCGAACCACCTGTGCTAACAAGACCACGCCTGACACCGAACACCTATTGCGAGGAGGCGCTCGCGCTTAAATATCGCCGCGTTCGGCACGGACCCGGCACCGCAATGCGTGCGTCCGCCGGGGCGCGGGATGTGGAGGCTCGCTTCCCGCCGATCAGTAGTGTGCAACGGGGAAGACCCCCCCTCTTCCCGGCCGGGGCTCAGCGGCACGTCGGGTTCTGGATCGATAGCGGCGCGCCGCGAGCCTCCCCCATCCTTGACCCAGATCGGGGGGCCGCCAAGGGCGCCGACAGAAAGCCTACCTGGCCGTGGCCAAACGTGGCCTGGCTGTGTTGAAGAGCGGCCACGCTCAATGCTCAAGGGAAGTGTAGTAGTAGCGTGTTTTGACTGTATCTAAGCGGCTAACACGGGCAAAGTTCGCAGGGGGTCGATACTTGGACCCGTTGTGGCGGCATTATTCACTCTGCCACGCGGAATACTGAGGAATGACAGGCAGAGGGGACGAGACAGAAGCACTGACTTCCAACCAGACTTATATTTGGGAAAGCTAGCGAAACGTGTACCAGTTGATTCAAAAGTAGCAGAAAGAGTAAAAATTCGACATTTCCGCAAATGAAGGCCGAATAATGTTTCTGTTTTCAGAGAAATGCACAAAAAGGCACGTAATCTTTAACAGCAAATAATTGAATTCCCAAAATGCTTGAGAGCGAGAGGGCGCTGTAGGTCAAGACCCTATGATGGATGAAATGGATGAAAATAAATGGGCAGCTAAAGTGCACAAGTATCTCTACATGAAAAGCGTGGACACAGAATGGAGGAAGAGGTCAAGGAAGTTGGCAACCAAGTACAGGATAATCGAAACTGTAAATAGACAACCAGGGGTCATCAGAAAGAAAGTGAGAGAAATAGAGACCGTGAATTGGATGCAAAGAATGGAAACGAAAAGGACAATGGAGATTTACAAGAATGAGAAGAAAGAAATTAGAAGGGAAAATCTGTACGATAACACAAAGGGCAGTGCCTTGCTATTTGAGGCTCGAGCCGGTTGCCTAAGGACGAAAACATATCGGAACAAATATTCGGAATTAGATGAGACATGTGTATGCTGCAGTAAAGATCCAGAGACCACTCAGCACATCCTAATGGAATGCGACGGGATCCACCCAGCGAGAACCGTAGGTAACGTGCAACTCCCAGAAGCGCTTGGGTTTAAAGTGGAAGGAAACATAAACAGATCAGCCGTAGAGATCAGCAAGAGACGATTAGAGTACTGGTGGAAAAAAAGTAGGGAAAAGATGGATGCGACCTGATCTCTTAAAATCATAGGCAGCGGTACAAGGTAAATTTTTGAAAAAGAAAAATAATGATAGGTATACAAAAATGCAAGATAAAGAACATGTATAGTATACCTGATTAAATCAAGCAGGCTAGGTGACTATTTGTCGCCGCCCCGTTTCAAAGGGGATGCCAATAAATCATCATCATCATCATCATCATCATCATCTATGGAATGGGAAAAAAAATTTTTTTTCCACGCGGAATGAAGAAAATGGCAAAAGAAGTTGGCAACCAAGAACAGAAGAAATGCAAGTACAAATAGATAACCTGGTGGCACCAAAATACAGTGCGAAGGTTGGAAAAAAAATGCTTGACCCTCTTTTAGGGGAATTGGTGGCAACACGAAAGTGAAACGCGTGTTCTAAGTTGTGGCTCATTCCCAAATACAGTATAAGCGTATAGTCTTCTATTAATTACAGTTTCGCTCGAAGGGCGAAGCAATGGCAGCGATAGCAAGCACGCGATGCTGCTGCGCCGCGTAAACAGCACCCCGGAGGCTGCCAGGCGTCATACGATGCCACGGTGAGTGCGTATGTGGCGAAACTGGTGAGCAGACGCGCGAAAACGGCGGGAGCCGCCGCGGCGCCACCGAGCAGTGACGGTTGTCGGGGATCGGCTTCGTTAAATGTGCCAGGAAGGCGCCAGTAACGCCATCGTCTGTAGACGCCGCGTGAGTTTGACCGCAAACAACACGTCCAAGCACTACTTTGTTTACTATCCTTACAGGTGTCCAAGCTGCCAGTCTTGATTTCTACGGAATTATTCAGTGATAAAACAAATTATACTGACATGTTGTCATTGCAACAAAAAATATATGTAACCAAGAGCACAATTACTTTAATAAAGCAAACCTTTGCCAAAAACTTTTCGAACATCCACCTTCCTGAAGCCCTGGGATTCTAAGCGGATTGAAGCAGTGACTGGACAGTGATCGAAAAAAAAAAAAAAAACCGGACACGTTTAGAATATTGGTGAAAGAAAAGCAGGAAAGATATGGAGCCAGGGTCATTACAGGCATAATTACCTGTACAACATGGAGATTTGGATGAAGAGAAATAAATAAAGCAGAGAGAGGGGAAATGCTAGAATGCCGTGGACGTAGTGAAACATGATTAACTCAAGCAGACTAGGTGGGTATATTCGTGGCCACGGCGTTTCAATCGAGATGCTATTAGAATTCATCACCATCTTTTTTAACTGCACAACCTACTGACGCAGCTGAAGCGCCTCATATGTCTCTGGTAAAACTAACTTTTCTGACAAAAAAAAAAAGAAACATTCTCGCCAAAAAATTAATTGACCCTTTTTGTTCCGATCGGTCCAAAGAAGTTCCCGCTTCAAGCTACAGCGCCTTATTGAACGCCATTCCGACCTGATTATGGCGTGAGCAATTGCACTACGCAGAAATTACATGAGACGCAGGCGGAGCGCTGTAGACGCGTTAAGCTGAAGGGAAGTCAATAACGAGTTTCTCTCAGTCGCTTCTGGCATTTTTGGTGCATTGCTAATTACAGAGTGCAAATTAACGCATACAATGCGTGCTTCTTCGATCGCGTTGGACAGCACTCGGTAATCTTGTTACGATGCACCGTTACAGCACGATTAGGTTGAATGTGTCGTTAGGTTTGGCTGCGTTACAGCACCTTTCTGGACATCACAAATACCGGCCTGACATGACCAGTCAGAGAGACGCACACTGAGAAAAAAGGGTAGTATTGGTAGTGATGAGGTTTATTTTTCACTCTGAAAATGTTCTTACAACCGTAGCGCACTCTGTGACTGCATGAATGCTCGCATATTTACAATATATCGCGCTGCGAAAATGCATATAGAAAAGCAGGATTTGCCCTAGTTACGGGAATGCCTTATTCCTACTGTTCTCTTTGTTTTGTTTTTCTTTTTTAGTTTCTTAGTCACTGGTGTTTATTTTGAATTATCGGGATAGCTGGCCATTCAGTGACCTATTTTATAAGGAACTCGTCATTTATATAGCAACGACAACATCAACAAGAAGCAATGAGCGAAGCTATGGGGCAGGCGATACTACTTTGAGGGTTTTGTGTGAGGCGATATAAACGGCCCATAACTGACAGGGCAAGGCCTCGTGTTCATTTAGCTCAGTGCCGGGGCACAGGAAGTATCTCTTCGGGGGTTTCGGGTTGGAATGGCCCTGACACCGTCCGTCGCCTAGGCCTAGGACCAACAACGGTTGACCAAGGAATATGTCCCATGGGCCCGACTCCTGCGGCAACGGCAGATATACCGACACCTGTTCTGAACGGGCCCTGGACGTATTCTCGGACGTGTCAACCAAGTTTAATGTGGATACGTCCGAGAGTTCTGAAACAATGTAGTGTGAATACGCCTCCGAGCGACGTAGTGCAATTTGCGTGAGAACAACAAGATAGAAAGTGAAGCACGACACAAACGCATATAATATGTTGTGCATGTCGTGTTTTGTGCCTGTTGCTGTCTTCGTCTTATTCAAGTGAAGCTCGTTATAAGGCACAGATTTCGGTTTGGCTCGAGCGTCGTCGTCTTCTTCCGCTGCTGGCTAGTTGGCACCCCTCGGTTGGCGCTCGTCTCGTGCTCGGCGCACGCTCGTGCCACTGCTCCCGCGTTCGTCGTCGTTGTCTTCTTCCACAGTTGGCTGCGTTGCCGCTCTTCATTCCAGCGTAGAATTTCACTTCTCTTCTGCCGTCGTAATGGGGAGGCCGCGTTGGCCTAGCGATGGCCTAGCTACAGTGTACTAGAAGGGTACACTGTAGCCTAGCGGTAGAGCATCCGCCTCGTATGCGGGAGGTACCGAGCTCAAATCCCGGTGCCGCCGGGAACCCACCGGTTTTTCTAATGGGTAGAGATGTCCCCTGGCCTGGTGCTCGGCTGTCGTGGAGGCTCACATCTCGAAAGAGGGCCCAATAGAGATTTCAGTACTTGTCTCTGGGCGCCTCTTGTCCAACCACAGGCGGCCTTGTGGACGAGCATCCGCCGCGGCTGTGGGAGTTAAGTGCTGCCGCCGGGTACCTACTGGTAAAATAGGTACAAGCGCGCTCCCGGTATGGTGCTCGGCCATTATGGGACCTCAACGCTTGGAAAGGGGTGTTTGACCTCAACCCGAAGGCGCCCCCACCTCAATAGGTGCTTGGGGTGCCACATGGGAAATGACCGCCATGGGAGCGGCCCAGACATTGCTTAAGGGGGTATGAGCCATCCATTGTCTTACCTGACGGACCGATTTAATTTTGAAGCAATTTAACTTTGAAGAATATCAAGCGGCAATTGTGGGCGGATGCTGCTAACCACGCCGCCGAGCTAACTCGAGACATCGAACGCAAGCGTTTGTGGTTCGACAGCAACTTGTCTATCATGAATGTTAATCGCTCACTTGCAAAAAATTGACCGGTGAAGTTTCCAATGTTCAATAAACATGTGTTTCACTGCCAACTTGTCTTCATTGATGTTACCAGAGTTACTGGTTTGAACAAAGCTTGATGCGACTGTTTCTAGGTGGTCTTACGTGTAATTCCATTTACAGTCCGTTTACAGTTCATTTGCAGTCAGTCAGTCAGCGCACACTCCGTGTGCTGCAGTGATATCCTCAAAACCAGCCGATAAGATATGCGCTGTCAAGAGCGAATCCAGAGGGGAACGAAGAACTCGAGGTACATGCATAATCTGAACGCACTTCAACAATGCATGTCAAACGGTGTCCTTTACAGAAACTAGAGATAAGACTTTCCTGCACTAGAAGTTTATCTTCCTTTCCCTTTCGTCGCACATTGCACGTACCCGAAGGCTCGCTTTTCCGGTCGTCATGTTGATAACACGCCTCCGCCAGCAGTTGCTCAGTGGGTGTGACCTACCTACTGTGCAGCACAAGGTCGTTGGTTCGAATGTTCGCCGGAAATTATTTCTTTTGATGGTTCCGGGTGCGCAATTACACGTGCGTTGAGAGTTAGATGAGCCAACACCACCTAGATAGCAGAAGGCCTACGCACTCCGATCAATGACGTCATGCTGGCTGGCCCAAAATTTCCATTGCTAAGGCTGGGCGCATAAATTGGGCTCCAAGTTCCATCACGCATCGCTGACGCAGTAGTTTTGGTCAAAACTTGAGATTTCTTATTATTATACATGGCAGTCCCGCAAAATTCAGGATGATCGGAGACATCAGCTACTATTTGTCCTGTCCCGCATATTCGGATGAACTAATTGGAGCCTTGTTAGGACATGTCGTGCATGCCCATGAGGTGCGCATTACCATCGACCGCTGAGCGGCCATGCGTCCATCGTGTAGCTGTAGCTGCTGCACCATCACCGCAGTTATTGTGCCAGCGCAGAGACGTGTCACCACGGGTATACCTTAAAAAAAGTCAATCGCAGAAGACTGGCACACACAGTTCAGCTTGCAGAATACGTATCTACATGTGGCTTGTCCATCTGTAACACTGCGATCACGTTGTGTGTCAAAGCTACTGTTTTTTAAGGAATCGCAGCAGCCAGGGTTATTCAAATACCAGGAGGCAAATACTGGCGATCGCACATTGACGGGGTCAATTATTACTGCAAGTACCGCGCACAGTGCCAAATACACTGGCAGCCCCGGAATCAGTGCGATTTGCGGCGTTCGCTCACAGCTCAGCTAGGTCACATCTCTCACTTCGCAAAGTCTCGCATAGTGAGGCATATTACGATTAGCTTTTGACCATACTAGCATATCCAACTTTCATTATAGCCGTGATCACTATTTCTTTCTGATTGGTGGTCCGTTTTTATTTTTGTAATCTTGGGGCTTTCAGCTTCCTCCAGAATATGAAATATCAACCCGCGTACACTCTAAGCACAGTAACAGTAAAGGCCAACATTTTGGATTTTATAGGTAACCGGTGCTCTTTACGGCAAATAACAACAAGAGCGGCGTGGCGGCGTGGGCATGGGTGTTTTGGTTATCTTTTGTTGGGTGTGAAAGTAGCATTGACATTATTAGAATTTGCTGAGGTTATGTACACTTCAGTTTGAGGCGTATGGTATTCATGCATGTTGTAACATGACGCCAGGCACCACTACAGTTGCGTATTGTAAGCTCATGGGAATTTCATGAGAATTGATGTATACTTGAGGCCTCCCATTACATTGGACATCATTTAACCGTTATTTAGAACGAAGTGTGCCGCTTACATCTGGAAATATGAAAATGGCGCACATAGATAATAGTTGCCGTGCTTCAAGCGCGCTGGCCGCTGTCAGGCTAAGCCGCTCTATAAACGACAGATTTGCCTCCTTACCACAAGAACCTAAAAAGCAATTGCCACGTCGTATGGCTTTCTAAGGGTCATGATGCCAGAACTGCTGCTTCAAGCTTGCTCGCGGAAAGTCGCGAAGTAATAACGGCTGTTCTAAACACGTTCAGAACACACACAAACACACACACAAACACACACACACACACACAAACACACACACACGCACGCACACGCACACGCACGCACGCACGCACAGTAAAGATAACATCAACAGCACAGTGTAAATGACCAATACCGAACGCGAGTGTCACCACTCTCCACTGCAAAGGAGACCGTCAGTGGGCACAGCAGCAAGATCAACAAACGCCAGGGACTGTAGTTTCTCGACCGCACCCTTAGGCACACCAGAAGTTGGGCACAGCGCAACATGTGACATTTGCGACGGGTAGACGAGAGTGCCAAATGCAATCTCCGCGATGTCAATGCTGGTGCGACGCCGGTGAGTGCGAGATAGCGAGTTTGCTTCGCGGCTCAAGCAGCCACATTTCCGATGGAGACGGAACGCAACGCAAAGCTAAGTGCCCGGATTTCAGTCGCCCGGAGGCTACGGCTCTTTGCTGCTGGGACGAGGTTGCGTGTTCTGTTGCTGGTCGCGGCTGCTGCCATCCGATTATCAATCCGATGGCATCCGAGTCCATATTAATACCTATAATGACACTATATGATGGCTCGCATGATCGATCAGGTGTACGTTGATTTGGGTCTCAGCACAATCATCAGCCTTGAGGTATATTCTCTTTCTTGAAGAGAAGTAATCCAGGCGACGTACATATAGCCACCTATAGGGATGCACTTATACAGAAGCAGGTATGGCAACAAATCTGGTGTATGAGGCTATAAATACTACATTCCTTTTTATTTATTTTTTCGTGCTAGTGGCATAATTTCACTATTTCAGTTTGATTACATGAATAGGCGTGAAGAGACAAAACGTGAAGTATAATTGATTACTATCTCAATTTTATTATTAACACTAATCTCAGTTCTCACTTAATTATCTATGTATTACAACACACTGCGTTAAGGCAGTTGGTCGGGCCATGCAATGGGTAGAGAAGATAGCTAGTCGTATATTAGAGCCAGAAAGTGTGTGCCATGAGAAGGCAATTGCAGAAGAGGACGGCAGAATATGATGGGATGAGATGAAATAAGGAAAGTTGGGGTCACAGGAGGACGACAGCTGACGCAAGACAGCGTTAATTGGCGACCGCTGGAAGAGGCCTTCGTCCTGCAGTGAATCTAAACTATTATTATTATTATTATTATTATTATTATTATTATTATTATTATTATTATTATTATTATTATTATTTTTCAAGATTGTTATTTTTCATTCATTGTTTTTTTTTACTGATATTGCCCTGCTGTATTTCTTTTTCTATGTATACGTGCGCCAGCACTTAGACCTCATGGTTCCTGGACACGATAAATAAATGATTGATTGGTTGGTTGATTGATTGATTGATTATTATTATCCGCAGTAGTATTAGTAGTTTAGTAGTAGTAGTAGTAGTAGTAGTAGTAGTAGCAGCGTGAAGATGATGATGATGATGATGATGATGATGATGATGATGATGATTAGGCACATCGAAAGCCAGTCGGGGTTCGTGGCTCGACCGGTTAGTGGGAATCCTCCTCTGACTAGCAGAAGTTTCACGATATCCTTCCCCGAAATCTCCCATGAAAGCGATTGACGTTAAAACACTTAGGGGTGTTTCACGTCATAGTGAAAGCATCAGAATTAATTCCGACGACCAGTGGTTCAGTAAATGTGCATACGAGTAAATGCTTCTCGCGTTCCCGCACCCCTTTCAGAAAGCAGCCGGCACACCCGAGAATCGAAACCGCGACCTCGAGAAGGCAATACTGGGGCACCAGGACGCAATTAATAGCCAATAAGTCACGTGACTGGTGTCCCACGTATCTGCATGCCATGGTGCATATAGGAAAGTATTCCTCGGGTAAATTTTAACAAGTGGAACGGCGATGCAACTGGGGGTTTATCTTGTGCAATGATAGAACAGAGTTGGTGACAGTGTCAGGGTTCCTATCTTATGAAACGTGCATGCCCTAAACACGCACCAGCTTGAGTTCTACGATTCTAATTCTAAAATTACCAAATGTTCGCAGAATTGCGTGAGCGACCCAGCGGCGAACTGCGATATGTTGTACCGAGTAATGCGTGAGAATTGAAGCTCTCCATGTACCGTGTAATAAAGGTAAATTACGGAAGCGCTCTATCTGCCGCATGCGATATCAAATATAATGATGTAGCCTGAAAGATGACCAAAAATAAAGGCAGGTGGTATCAACGACAGCACTTACCACGACAAAGAGATTTAGGGAAGATTGCTTAGGTCCCGGCGGCGTTACAATTATGTGCTGGCAGGCCTCCGGTTCTCGGCTGATGTGCGGACACGTGTCTCGGCTTCCCTCAGCGGATTCGATAAGCGCGGACGATCAGCGCGACGGGGCTCGCACGCTCGCACTACTCGTGCGGGCTATTGAGACGTCCAGAAGGCGCTATGGCATTCTCGACTCGATGTTATCGCGTGTTCCCTCGCGCAATCACTGAACCGCGCGCGAGCAACTCAAGTAGAGGAGGGGTTTCTCACTGAAGCCTATCGATTGCTCTTAAGTCAGCGGGAAGTCGTCGATAAGCCGGGCTCTGTGCAGTATCCGCGCGCGCGGCGTCCGCGATAAGCGCCCGCACTGACTGGCATTGAAGAACGCGTCACGGCGTCGCTATAAGTCCTCCAACTTTCGCGTAATCGGCCGCGTCCGCATTGAAATGGGAACCGAGGAGAAATACTCGACCGACAGCGCTTCTTGGATGTCGCCCAAGAGCTTTGCAGCAATGCATGCAGTTTGCAGCATTGACGCTGAGCGCGATTCGGGATATTGCGCACATACATAATGCTCGTGTATTGTTGCATGTTGTCAGGTTGTCGTGTCGGCGAAGAAATGAAACCGTGGCACGACGGCGAGACTAACTATTCATTGGGGGATCGTGTGCTCACCAAAACCAGTTACGTACACTTGGGCAAAAACGACAGTGACGGCCCCATGCGTCGATCGTCGAAAACAGGATCTCTGGGTCAAGCCAATGTCTCCAAGATAGCAGGCCTGTGCACTCTGCTTTGTGACGTCATGCTAATTGTACCAAAATTTGCGCTGTCAAGCCCCGGCTTGATGAACGCGGGGACGTAAAAATCACCGCGGCTCACTCGAGAGCATCCCCATTAGATTCTATGGCAGTCGGGTGAAGCAGCGTGACGTCATGGATCGAGGTGCACGAGCCTTGTGCTATCTAGTAGGCGTTGATCAAGTGCGTCAGCACTTAATGCATGACTCGTCGTAGATGCCAGCGTAGTGCACACGTGCCTTCCAGAATGTACGTACATTATTCGCGTCGCGCACACAACCTGGTTACACAGGACTCGGGAACGACGCACACAGTAGATAGAGAATGTTCTAATACATGAAAGCGCACCTTGCGCCTTACGACAACGTTAACAGTTGTTAGCAGGAGAAGGAGCGGTCACCGGAAAAGGGGTACACGAGTACGCGTATTAATATATCACGCCATCTTTTGTTAAAAATGATCGACCTTTAATGTCACAAAGCCGTCTGAAGACAGACGGAAGAATTGCGGCAGATATCCACCGCTGGTGATTGGCTAAGAATCCGATGGCGTGAGGAAGGAGAATTCGAAGGGTCTTAAATTTCATGGAGGAAGGAAAAATAAGGAGGGAGTCGACCGCAACGCGAATGACGCCGACTGTGGTGGCCCAACACGTGGTGAAAACGTCAGAGCACGGAGGATACGTCAGAGCGCGCGGTAGGTTTTAGTACTCTCGGTTGATTTTTTTTTTTTCAATACCCATTCGAAACCATTTGAAACTCTCGAAATAAACAAAAGCAAAACCAAGGGAAAAAACGAAACAAGGAAAAATCTTTTTTCCTTCCTGCATGTGCGCAGCTGCCGGCCTAGCGCGCACCGAATAAGAACTACCGGTAACCAAACGTCCCGGCAAATCTCGATTCTCGGTATCTCGACGCAAGAGGTCCCGAGCCGGGCCACCACTGCTGGCTACACGAAGCGTGCGCTTGCCAAGGCTGGCTGCGTGACGTAATGTTCCCTCCTATATTTTTCCTTCCTCCATGATAAATTTATATAAATCTACCATGTTTAATCAAGGAGGGAGAGAAAAAAAGCTAACCTTGAGAGCATACAGGCATTAGAGGCGGGATAAAAAATTAAGAAACATTTCCGCACAGACAACTGCTTACGTGTGGGAATGCGAAAGCATTATAGTTTGGGGACAGTTTTTTTTTTTTTTTTCGCGCGTTCCTTGTCAGCGCAAGCTCTTGCCTGCGATCTAACTGCCCCTCGGTAAAGTCGAACCAAATCGCGCCACTTTGACAGTATCTATTTATCTATCTATCTATCTATCTATCTATCTATCTATCTATCTATCTATCTATCTATCTAGCCGCCTACGTCTTAGTGCTCTCATGGTCGTTTCGTTAATTTGGTAGGTGCCAAAGTTGGCATAGCTTGACAAGAGGGTATGACGAACATAAATGATAGGGCATGACATGAATATCACGACATGTGCGTCATGTAGGTCATGAAATAGCCGCCTACGTCATGGTGCTATCATGGTCGTTTGGTTAACTTGGTGTGATCTAAAATTGGCATAGTATGATCAAGAGTGTATGAGAACATCAATTATAGGTCATGGTATGAATATCATGACATGTGTGTCATGTAGGTCATGAAACAGCCGCCTTCGTCTTGGTGCTCTCATGGTCGTTTCACTAACTTGGTATGTAACTGGAATGGGTTCGGACATGGGTACTAAGTGAAGGATACATTAAAGGATGATGGTAGAAGTCCTAGTAATGAGCATGACTCAGCAAAAATGACAATGACTCAGCGAAAAGAGATTAACACTCAAAAGCCAATAGAATGGGTTCGGATGTGGTACTAAGGGAAGGAAAAGCCTAAAGGTCAATGGCTGAAGTCATAGTCATGTTCACCTTAAGGTCGCCCTTAGGCGTTGCTAAACGGACTCCTGAGGACTCGTGACGTGAATGTCATGACATGCGTGTCATGTAGGTCATGAAAAACCCGCCTACCCCTTGGTGCTCTCATGGTCGTTTTGTTAACTTGGTAGGCTCCCCACACACTGCTTTGCATAACATCGATTCCCGCAGGGCATGGGATCTGCCGGCTTTTTATTTTATACACTCCTTTTATACACTCGTGTCGTGGAGCCACGTCCTCCCCATTCGCTACGCCGCCACGTGCCCAACGACGCACGCACTAGGCCACACATTTAGAAAGCCAGATGGCTGCGATGTGACATGTCGTAGCCAACGTGAATTAGGCCCACCTTTCGTTAACTAGAACCATGGAGCCGCCGTTCGGTCGGGGAACTGTGCTCGTCGTGCACCTAGGAGGCCCGGTTTCGATTCTCACCCGCACTGAAATTTTCCAATTTTCTTTTGAAAGCCAATATTAAAATATTCGTTTACAGGAACCTCCCTGAGATATTTGACGTCAATCCTAGCATTTTTTAAGTGTTTTTAGCATTAGCATTAGCATTCAAGCAATGTATAGAGACACGTTGCATTGCTGAAGTCACGTTTATTCAAAATCTGTAGTGGTCATTTTGAGAATTCCGTTGCTTTGGATATATATGTGACATACATGGTCTCCGGTATCATGGCACTTTTCTGGAACACTCGCTTGCCGAAGTCGCCCATGAGCAAGGTGGCATGGTGACCACTGTATTACGACAACGCAGTGATAAAGATAGAATTAAGGAGGAGGAATGACGTCGATGTAACGGCGAAGGAGGTATCTCGATAATGGGATGAGAGAGAGAGAGAGAGAGAAACGAAGAGGGAAAGGTAGGGAGGTTAAGGACGTGCCCGGTTGGCTACCTTACACTTAGGGAGGGGGAAAGGGGAAGAATAGATACGGAGAGAAAAGAAACTGTAGTGAAAAATACCGGCGCCAGAAGAAGACGAAGAAGAAGACGTTTCTTGTTGTTGGTGCTCGCACTCGCTCCGCTCGGCCGTTGTCTGTTTCTGGCATTCATAAAAACGCCAAGCGCATCTAACCTTGAACGCGTCCTATCAATTGCTGGAGCGTGCTGGGTCCCTCTTCATCCTGGAACTCCGTACCCGGACTCTACCTCCCGCCTCGGCAATGCCTGACGACGCGCCACAGCAGGGTGCTCCCGCACCACCGGTGGTCGCCTGCTCCGGTGTACCACGACAGCGAGACCCTGTCATTTTCAACGGCACCGACGAGCACGACGTCGAGGACTGGCTCACTTCATATGAGCGGGTAAGCGCCCACATAAATGGGATGTCGGCGACAAGCTCAGTAACGTCAACTTCTACCTGGCGGGCGTAGCACAGCTGTGGTTCCACAACCACGAAGCTGATATTGCCAACTGGTCCTCCTTTAAAGCGAGCTTCGCGGAAGTCTTCGGCCGACCCGCTGTTCGCAAGCTCCGCGCAGAACAGCGCTTACGCGGTCGCGCCCAGCAATCCGGCGAGAACTTCACGTCCTACATCTAGGATATTGTGGACCTCTGCCGTCGCATCAACCCTGCTATGTCCGAATCCGATAAAATCAGACACATCATGAAGGGGATCGAGGACGATGCCTTCCACATGCTCATTGCCAAAAATCCCCAAACTGTCACGGACGTGGTCCAGTACTGTCAGAGCTACGACGAGTTGCGGAAACAGCGCATTGCTACACGCCTCCCGAGCTCTGACACAGCCAACATGTCAGCGTTAACTGTAGGCTCCGTTTCTACTGACACCACAATGATCATGCGGCAAATGCATCAGTTTGTCCGAGAAGAAGTGGCGCGACATTTGTCCCTTGTTTCCTGCGTCCCGGACTCCGCGCAGGCGCTTGCTCCGACGCTACGACAGGCCATAGAGGAGCAAATTTCTGAGGCTCTCCCGACCACCTACCAGCATCCGCCTGTTGCCGCTCCTCTGACCTATGCTGAGGTCGCACGCCGCCAGTCACCAGCAATGCCGCTCAGCACGGATCCTGTTCGACCAGCAAATACCTTCTACCCTGCGCATGCGCCTGTCCACCCGAACCCGCCTCCTTTTCGCCGTCCCGCACTGCCGTCCACTAATCCTTGGCGCACCCAGGACAACAGGCCTATTTGCTATTTCTGTTGTCTACCTGGCCATGTCGCACCTTTCTGTCGTCGTTGTGACATTCGTACTAGTGCGGGCGAAGTAAATCAAGGCTACTTTCCTTCTGAGCCACCACACCCGATCTCCTCCCACTCAACGATCAACAGATGAACAGCTGCTCACCGAATCGACGTGACTACGGCCCACGTCGGTCGCCCTCTCCACGTCGCCGTTCACTTTCCCCAATGGTTTGTCGCCCCCCACCAGTCCAAGCGGAAAACTAGCCCTCGCAGTTCTGGAGGCAAGAACTGCGCTCGTGTCGACAACTTCAAGGCCTCTATTTCTACCTGCGAACGAAATAACCGTGAAATCGAAGGTGTTTCTGTGCAAGCATTTGTAGATACTGGAGCCGCTGTGTCTATTCATAGTGGAGAAGTGTGCCGCAAGCTCAAAAAAATCACGATTCCGCTTTCCGACGTCTCCCTGCGTACCGCAACCGCGCACCACATTCAACCTTCAGTGGCATGCACAGCTAGCCTTGTCATTCAGGACGTTTTGTATGTAGTCGAATTTGTCGTTTTTTCACCGTGTTCACACGACGTTATTTTCCATATCGACGTTATTATCCTCCATAGTTCACCACATTGACACCGGCACCCATGCACCCCTACGCCAGCGTCCATACCGAGTTTCTCACGCTGAACGTCGTGTCATGGATGAACAGGTCAACCAAATGCTTCATCGTGGCGTAATACAACCCTCGCACAGCCCTTGGGCCTCCCCAGTTGTGCTGGTGAAGAAAAAGGACGGTAGCATTCGATTTTGCGTTGATTATAGGCGCCTTAACAAGATCACACGAAAAGATGTTTATCCGCAGCCCCGAATCGACGACGCTCTCGACTGCTTGCAAGGAGCAGAGTTCTTTTACTCTTTGGACCTTCGATCTGGGTATTGGCAGGTCCCTATGAATGACACTGACCGTCCGAAGACTGCATTTGTAATCCCAGACAGGTTATATGAGTTTAACGTGATGCTATTCGGTCTTTGTAATGCGCCTGCCACCTTCGAACGCCTCATGGATAACATTCTTAGAGGCCTCAAATGTCACACGTGTCTGTGCTACCTGGACGACGTCGTAGTCTTTTCCAAGGACTTTGACTCCCATCTGAACCGTCTCGCAAGCGTCCTGACTGCAGCTTAACCTGAAGAAGTGCCACTTTGCCGCCCGCCGGCTTACCATCTTAGGCCATGTTGTCAGCAAGGACGGTGTCCTTCCCGACCCTGCAAAGCTTCGCGCCATCGCCGAGTTCCCCAGGCCGTCTACGCTGAAGGAGCTCCATAGCTTTATAGGCCTGTGTTCGTACTTTCGCCGATTCGTGCGTAATTTTGCGTCCATAATCGCCCCCTTAATGCAGCTGCTTGCCAACATCAAAGGCAACTCGGCATGGTCTACAGCTTGCGAAGACGCATTTGCCACCTTACGCCATCTTTTGATATACCCACCTATTCTACGCCACTTTGACCCAGACGCTCCAACAGAAATCCACACGGACGCTAGTGGAGTCGGCCTGTGCGGTATTCTAGCCCAGCGTAAGTCTGGCTTCGAAGAGTACGTCGTCTCTTACGCCAGCCGCACTCTCACCAAAGCGGAAATGAACTATTCGGTCACGGAAAAAGAATGTCTTGCTATCGTTTGGGCAATCACCAAATTTCGACCTTACGTATATGGTCGTCCATTTGATGTCGTGACTGATCACCACGCCCTGTGCTGGCTGTCGTCATTAAAAGACCCATCTAGTCGCCTAGCTCGTTGGGCGCTTCGTCTACAGGACTATGACATCCGTGTTGTCTACCGGTCAGGCCGTAAGCATTCGGATGCCGACGCTCTTTCGCGCTCACCAGTGCCTGATGAGTATGGTGCTGCGCCTGTCTCAAGCTATGATTCTTCTTCTCTTACATTCGCCGACATGCCATCTGAGCAACGCCGCGATCCTTGGATAGCCTCTCTTCTGGATTATGTATCTCAGCCATCACCCCGCACCACCGACCGCTCGCTTCGACGCACTGCTCGCCACTTTTCCATCCGCGAAGGGCTCCTGTACCGCCTCAACTACCTCTCTGATGGCCGTAAATTGTTGCTAGTGATTCCTCGCCATCTACGTTCTGACATCTGTGCCTCTTTTCATGCGGATCCTCAATGCGCCCATACCGGTGTCCAAAGACGCATGCACGCCTACGGCTTCGATCCTACTGGCGCGGAATGTACCGCTTCGTTCGGCAGTACGTCCACTCGTGCTCTAAGTGTCAACGCCGCAAGAGCCCACCTAACCAGATAACAGGGTCGCTTCAACCATTGCCTTGTCCCTCCCGGCATTTCGACCGTATTGGCATTGACTTGTACGGCCCTCTACAGTACACCCCAGATGGCAACCGCTGGGTTATCGTCGCCGTGGACCACCTCACGCGCTACGCCGAAACTTCATTCAGCGCTTCCGGCGGCCACAGCACGTGAAGTCAGGTCGTTCATCCTTCGCAACCTTGTTCTTCGACATGGTGGGCCTCGCGAGCTACTGAGTGACCGTGGTCGTTCATTCCTCTCCGAGGCTGTAGAAGCCCTGCTTCGCGAATGCAACGTTGTCCATAGAACTACGAGCGCCTATCATCCGCAAACCAATGGTATGACTGAACGCTTCAATCGCACTCTCGGCGACATGCTCGCTATGTACGTTTCCACTGACCGCACTAACTGGGACCGCATCCTTCCCTTTGTTACGTATGCCTACAATAGCGCCACTCAGTCAACCACGGGATTCTCTCCTTTCTTTCTTCTTTATGGTCGCGAACCTTCCTCGTTCATGGACACGATTCTTTTGTATCGCCCCGACGCTTCAGAATCTACGACTCTATCCGAAGCTGCCGCCTATGCCGAAGAATGTCGTCAGACCGCACGCTCTCTTACCGCGCAAAACCAGGCCAGCCAGAAACATAGTCGAGACGCCGGTTTGTCCTTTCCATCATATTCACCTGGAACGCTGGTATGGCTCCGTGTTCCCTCGTCTACTCCCGGCCTTTCCACAAAGTTCAGCTCAAAGTATGATCGCCCTTACCTGGTTCTACGACAGACGTCCCCGGTAACCTACGTCATTGAGCCCGTTCAGCCATCTACGGACCAATGGCGTCGCGGACGCGAAGCTGATCATGTCGACCGACTGAAGCCGCACTACGACCCACCAGTGCTGCCTGTTCCATAGGTCGCCAGGATGGCTCCTTTTTCGCCGGGGAGTGATTGCAGTGACAAATACCGGCGCCAGCAGAAGATGAAGAAGAAGACGCTTCTTGTTGGTGCTCGCACTCGCTCCGCTTGGCCGTTGCCTGTTTCTGGCATTCATAAAAACGCCAAGCGCACCTAACCTTGAACGCGTTCTATCAAAACATAAAGGCTCATTCACACCGGCGACTGACAGTAGTCGCGCGACCAAGTTGGTCGCAAAGCGACCAGTCGCAAATGGTCGCTTTTCTCGAAAAGCGACCATTTTGTACCAGTCGCTCACTGCTCGATTTTTCAGTCGCGCGACCGTGGTCGCAAGCTGCTCAACCAATCAGCGCCACGCCGAAAGTGACGTTATGTGTCGTCGTCCACGCCAAATGCAATGTCCGCGTACGATATGCAGGCTACGGGCCGGTAATTGGTGTCTTGTCTTGTGATTCTGGGATGCAGCAGTTACAGCAATGTGTCGAATGTACGCGGTCGCATCCGCTGGAAGCTAAACAGTAGGAAAAGAAAGCACAACACAAACCCTTTTTCCAGCTGCCATTCGTTGGATGAGCACGCCACCCAAAGGTGAACAGCGGGTGAACAGCTTCGGTTTAATATTATGCACCGAATAACACGCTATGCGAACTAGCAATTACAACTTGCTCTGGATAATACTCGTTGCCATGCGCACAAAGTTCGGGCAGGAGGCGGCTTGCGTGGCCGGTCACTTCATGCGAGCGGAGGCACGGGCGCACCCACGAGCGTCGCGTTTTCTTCGGAGGCTTCCGCGCTGCCACAGCTGACACCCCGGCAGAGCACATCAGCACAGGGACGACGTCTTCCTGTTCGCTCGAATCAAAATCCAGCCATCGCTCGAGTCAAAATCCATGGCTGTTGCCGGAACGCGAAACCACTTTACACAGTGCCAGCGAAGTGTGCGCTAACTGCGTAGATCCCTAGAATTCTCGCTGAAGAACGAGAATGTCCGGGATTGCGACTTGCAGGTCGCGCTCAGCCGGGCTTGCCGGTGTGAACATCAGTCACCTTCGGTCGCTTTTTGTTCGCGAGTCGCAAATGGTCGCGCGACCTCCTCAAGTCGCCGTTGTGAATGAGCCTTAATAGTCAGTCATTCGCAGTCAGTCACAGAGGAATCTCCGCTGTCGCAAGCGTTCGTATAATCCAGTATCCTTCACAAACTGCAGAAGGGCTTTTGTGGCCTTTTGCATGCAAGAGTGCATAGGCCATGGCTAAAAGACCTTTTCTTCCGGGAGCGCTCTGTTATCTAACAGGTTGAGTTTAGCTTGGAGAGTACGCCGTTGAGTGTCAAAGGATGGGCAGTGACACAGCTAGACGGTGTTCTAGAGTGTCGTCGCACCCGCACAAATTGCGGGATGACGTTTCTGAAGCGATAACGGTGGTAAAACGACAGCGTGCGTGACGCAAACTGTATGGCTAAAATTGTATGACGACGACTGCGCGACAAGAGTCGGACGACAAAAGTTAGATTGACGACAATGGAAGGACCATGACAGCATCACGACAACCGTATGACAGCGAATGCATAATCACTCACGACAGCATGATTAGGCTAGAATGACGAACAAGGAATGACGTCGATGGTTCGACAAAAGTGGTATGACGACGTCGGCATGACAACAATGGGGTGATGAAGCTGACGTGATGACGATGGAGAAACGACAGTGACACGAAGATGGCATGACCTATCTCTGCCTCTCGGGTACCGATACAGCTCTTATCAGGGTGCAGCAGCAGAGGCGGGGATGTATGGCATTAGCCGAACGACGATATCTGCCCGCAGGCCAATAGGCGGTGCCGTATATAGGCTTGACCAGGGCAAAACAAGTACTTCACGTCGGTAGCCTGGTGCAAAGCGCCGCAGGGGCCAACTCTCCGAGACCATGCCAGCACAAACAAACCAAGAGAGTAAACGACTGATGGCGATTACATAGGACCTTTCAAGCTGTTTGCGCGTGAAAGACCCCCAACTATTTATTTATTTATTTATTTATTTATTTATTTATTTATTTATTTATTTATTTATTTATTTGTACCCTCAAAGCCTGAAGCCATCTCAGACGGGAGTCGTACACATGAGAATATTAATACATGTGAGAGTAACAATACATGTGAGAATATTAATAACAAATTCAATTCCTTATGATACAATGTTAACTAATATTCTGCGAAGGGGGGGGAGAGAAAAGCAGAAGGAAAAAGCCGGCAGATCCCACGCCCTGTGGGAATCAGTTATGCGAAGCAGTCTGCGGGGAGCCTACCAAGTTAACGAAACGACCAGGAGAGCACCAAGACGTAGGCGGTTGTTTCATGACCTACATGACACGCATGTCATGACATATTATTTATGTTCGTCATATAATCTTGTCATAGTATGCCAATTTTGGTACATACCAAGTTAACGAAACGACCATGAGAGCACAAAGACGTAGGCGGCTAGATAGATAGATAGATAGATAGATAGATAGATAGATAGATAGATAGATAGATAGATAGATAGCTCATCATCATCATCATCATCAGCCTATATTTATGTCCACTGCAGGACGAAGGCCTCTCCCTGCGATCTCCAATTACCCCTGTCTTGCGCTAGCGTATTCCAACTTGCGCCTGCGAATTTCCTAACCTCATCATCCCACCTGACTTTCTGCCGTGCCTCGACTGCGCTTCCCTTCTCTTGGTATCCATTCTGTAACCCTAATGGTCCACCGGTTATCCATCCTACGCATTACATGGCCTGCCCAGCTCCATTTCTTCCGCTTAATGTCAACTAGAATATCGTCTACCCCCGTTTGTTCTCTGATCCACACCGCTCTCTTCCTGTCTCTTAACGTTACTCCTAAGATAGATAGATAGATACTGTCAAAGTAGCAAATGTTCGCCAAAAATGCTTCCCATTTAAAAAAATTTGCCGCGTATCTGCGTGCTTCGCTGCAAATGTCGTCGAAAGACGATAGTCTTCTGCCGGCCGTACTACATGAGTGCTGGTCTGATCCGCGGCCACCCGTGATGCTGTTCTCGTACCATTTCCATCCTGGCATGAAGGTTTGTTTGAACAGATTTCATTTTACCGCATTTTTTTCATCAAGCGGCCATTTATGTTTTGCCCTGCCTCAGACAGCGCTTCCTTTATGTTGAATCAGCCGCATCTGGCTGGCATTGATAAAATTGAGGAGGCGCTGCGTGAGACATGGACGCCATCTGGCAATACATCGGGAAACATGAGCTTGTGCAGAGGGTTTCCTTCCTCCATGGCAGAGGGCGCTCGTCGGCGCGCAGTCGGGGAACGTCGTTCGTCGGCGTGCATAGCATGGCATTTTCAGCGCAGCTTAAGAAACTAGGGTCTTTAGAGTTACGCATCTATGTATTTTCTATTAAAGGAACACACCTCCTAATACTTACCTAGTGATGTTGCGCCTCAGATATGCGTAATATTTACTTTGTGATCGATAACGTTCACAAGTATGAACAGCCGTACCAGTTTAAGTAGTGTGGGCGGTAAGCAAGTGGTCCAACTTTGGCCGGGTGGCTGAATCGGGTGACAGACAGACAAACAGACATACAGACAGACCAAATTTTCAGCGTTTAAGTTCCCCAAGAAAGACTATCGTCTTTAAAAAACGTTGCCTGTTAACTTCATTTCGCATTCTTTTTAGATGCGAAGCATCTTATGCTCGTGGATATGTCCCTCCCTCCGCCGTGCTGCGTCCACACCCGCACTGCGCATCCTCCTCCCCCTCCTCTTCTTGTCTCATCTCCTCTCCTCTCGGCATTCCTCCTCTCCTCTCCGACGCTCCTCTCCTCTCCGGATTGCGCAATGAATGGCAACACCTGCGGCTCCGCGCGCGGTAATGCGAAGCAGCTTAGGTTAGAGGCGCGACGGCAGGCGCCCCAGAGGTACCGGCAACAGTCACCAACGCCGCGCGCGTTCGGTGCGAACACGGGCAAAACGCCGACAGAGTCGACAACAGTTCTGCGCGCTGCTGGTGCTGCTGCATGTCCAAGTTTATACAGCTGATAAAACTACCTTGAGTCGACACCATGGCTGCTTCGCATACTACTCAGGGTTCCCCTACGGGAAGATGGTGGAATTAGGGAGCCTACATGCAACGCCGTTTTAAAACAGTGTTGCATGTAGGCTCCCTAGGTGTAATTTTTTTTTTTGGATGCTCGCCTCAGCGAACGGCTGGCATCAATACTATAGTGTTGCCAGTTTTCGCCGTGCGTCCACACTTGTCAAATTTCTTTCTCTATGGTCGTATATTTGGAGGCAATGTTTGTAGCCACAGAATATGATATTTATGTAGGTGAATTAAGAATTTCGTTGGTGACAGAGCGGTACGGGCTCACTGCCCACGGTCAATGGAGCCAACCGACTCAGGCGCTGTTAACTTATGCCATCTTGAAAAGCCTCCGTACTTGCTCTGGATAGTTCGCAATTATCGTCTGCAAGTCTAATTAACACTAGAGAAACATCCATGAGAAAGGTTTATTTTTAAAACTCTTTAAGATTGCCTATTGCCTTCTAACTAATACATTCAAACACAAAGAAATCTGCCTGAAACTGTGCTCTTGAAATATTTGCTACTCATAGATATTGAGAAAAAGCCGGCAGATCCCACGCCCCGTAGGAATCGATGTTATTCGAATCAGTCTGCGGGGAGTCTACCAAGTTAACGAAACGACCACGAGAGCAACAAGACGTAGGCGGCTGTTTCATGACCTACATGACACGCATGTCATGACATTCATGTCATAACATGTCATTTATGCTTGTCATATAATCTTGTCATAGTATGCCAATTTTGGTACATACCAAGTTAACGAAACGAGCATGAGAGCACAAAGACGTAGGCGGCTAAATAGATAGATAGATAGATAGATAGATAGATAGATAGATAGATAGATAGATATAGATAGATAGATAGATAGATAGATAGATAGATAGATAGATAGATAGATAGATAGATACTATCAAAGCAGCAAATGTTCGCCAAGAAATGCTTCGCATTTAATAAACAGAGTCGTGGATGGAGACGATTGATCCGGGAAGGTGATTCCAGTCATCTGGAGCTCGTGGAATGAAAAAAATGTGGTTGATCCCTCTTATATAGGAATCGGTATAGAACACGAAAGTGAAACGTGTCTTCACAGAAGTAGTGTAATGTTTATTGCACATTGATATATAATGTCTATTGGTGTTTTGTGGCTAAAGCGCCCTTAGGCGTTGATGCACCCACGCTGACGCCTGGTGGCACGTCTCCTCCATCACGGCTACCAACGTCGATGACCATGAGCAACCGTCGTGCATATGGAAGCTGCACTACGCTGCACACGCTAGCACAACGCGAAAGACGAAGCACGTAACTGACACACTAATACAACGCGCAAGACAAAGCACGTAACTGAATCGTCACCGAGTCAAATCAGCGCGTACAGCGCGTCGTAATTGCAGCCTCCGCGATCAACTTCAGAAACATTTTCAGAGCTAATTGCGGAGGCCACGCTCCGCTGTGCTGAGTACGGTGAACGCCACCTAGGTGGCGTTGGTAGTGCTTCTTGATGCCAGCGTCCCTTCGAATGCTGGCATCGAGGCGTCGTAGTGCTGAGACCACCGAAGCGTTCACTGTCGGTGCGCGTTAGTGTCATAATGCAGTACTTCTCTTTTCTGCTCGTAGGCGGCGGCACCGCCCCGAGCAAGAGCGCGGGTACACGGAGGAGTGTTAGATATATAAGGCGCGTCTGTGCAGCTCTCTGCAAATGCGTTTGTGGCGCAATGGGTTAAACGCTCGGCGATCCATCGTCGCGGACCGAGAGGTCGTGGGTTCGATTTCCAAATTTTGCATGTTTGTGGAACTTTTTCTTCTGGTTTCTTTCTTTGTATTATGTTATTATTATGGAAGTCTTGGTGGACCCCGGCATAAAACACTTTCGTGTTAAAAGTGCAGGTATGTTTTTGTACGGCGTGATCGATGTGTGAAGAAGTGTAGGATGGCGGAGGCATTATGTCAGAGTGTTGCTGTGGAATATGGTAATAGATTTTATGAAACGAAGGAAGGCCGGAATGTTTGCGGTGAGAAGCAAGTGAAGTTCTGACTTCCCTGATGCCTGAGACACCAGGTTCCTCCGTGCGAACACCAGGTTTCACACCTGAACTGGAAGCTTGGCAGTGACGCCGCGAAGTACGAAGTTCCACGAATATGTTTAACTTTCTAGGAACTTCTTGGTTCGAAAACGTTTGCTGCAATGTGCGCGTATTCGATTAGTAGAACTCGGCTTCAGCTTGCGCAGCCAGAACATGTCTTACTAACATTGTCATGGATAAATTGATCTATAAATCGAAAGTCATAACAAGGAAGGCCGAATGATCGAGCACCTCGCATATAACAGCGTTTAACAGCACTCCTTCTGGCAAATTACTGATTAAACCTTGTTTAATCTGTTTGGACGACGCCAGCCCCCTATGCGGACCACCAAGAACAATGCACCGCGCAGTAACAACGCCTCCTAGATAGCGCAAGGCCAGTGCACTTCGATCCGTGACGTCATACCACCTTGCCCGACTGCCATAGAATCTAACGGGGACGCTCCCGAGTAAGCCGCGGTGATTTTGACGTCACCGCTTTCGTCACGCCAGGCTGGGAAATCGAAATTTCGGTCAAAGTACGATGACGTCATCAAACAGAGTGCACGAACCTGCTATCTAGGAGGCGTAGGCAGTGCACGGTCGTTGCAATCAGTAGGGCCGCTTAAGCAAAAGGCAAGATAAAGCAGCATTGACGCTGCATAGCCACGCAGCTGTTAATGGTCAAGAAAAACCGGCTGAAAAAGGAGCAGGAAGTGCAGTCATAAATTGATACGTGATTCTAAACACACCACGCAGAAGCTATCAAGTGTTTGAGAGATGGTTACCGTCACACAGAGCCTTCCTCCACAGAAAGCCGGTAGTACAGTTTCGAAGGCCGCCATTGAAACAATAAACGGCCGTCATGATGTCCCGGCAGCACATTTATATGACGGCGCCAACTGGACATCGGCAATGAGCGAGTGAGAGAGATAGAGAAATAGAAGAGAGGAAAGGCAGGAAGGTTAACCAGACGCACGTCCGGTTTGCTACCCTGCACTGGAGGAAGGGGGTATAGGGATGAAAAGAGAGAGAAAAGAGATAGAGAGAGGACAGTTTCGCGAACATTTGAAACTACGCACGAAGTCTACACACGGTCACCAAGACCAGTCGACTTGAGGTATTGCAAGCGCCCAGACAACCAGTGCTATGCAAGTGAGCCGCTGGGATTGCGATGCTGCGGTGTAGCAGACGTGTACGGATGCAACGAAAAAAAAAAAGGCATCGGTGCAAGTGACCGCGGCGGCGTAATTTTGGTCCGCGGCACAGTTGCTCAGGGCCAGGTAGCGGACGGGTTACTTCCGTGCACACAGCACGGATTAAGTATGCAGCTATCTACAACAGGCGTTCGAGTGATCGCGAACCTATCCCAATCTTTCCATGTATCAAGATCTTTGCATCGCGCGTGCTAGCTGCCCAGCCGTCAGTCTTCCTAAGCCACAATTGTCTGCGGAACTACCCTCGAGAGTGAGGAATGGTAACGGCCCAGCACTCTTATTATCAGAGTATACTCTTTCCTGCAGCGCCGCGTATCGCACTTTCGGCGCTCCAATCACCGGTCACTTGTACAAATAGCTTTTTCCGCGTTACCCGCCGTGCTTGCTCAGTGGCTATGGTGTTGGGCTGCTGCGCACGAGGTCGCGGGATCGAATCCCGGCCACGGCGGCCGCATTCCGATGGGGGCGAAATGCGAAAAGACCTGTGTACTTAGATTGAGGTGCACGTTAAGAACCCCAGGTGGTCTAAATTTCCGGAGTCCCCCACTTACGGAAATACGGAATGCAATAACATGTCAGAGATTGCAATGAGCGAAAAATGCTCTTTTACTCCTACGCAGGACAACAAAACATAAATCGGTCTTCTTATTAAATTTCGACCATGGAAGGGGCAGGAAGGATGCCTTTACCGTAACGCTTCGTATTTCGCAAAATGCACATGCACCCTCGCATGCCAGGACAGACCATTGAGAGGGGTGGTGCAGATTTGCATAGCATTACGGTTGCGGCCGATACAAATTGTCGTTGCAGAGTTGGAGATATTATGAATGAGAGAAAGATCTAGACAAGGCTTGTCGTCATTTCTCTTGTTCGAGAAACAGTGCGCACTGGCCGTGCGCCGCGACCTGTTGGGGCTATTTGGTCCGGTACGAGATTAAGCCGTCCCTCGCGCGGTCTATCGTGTGCGTGCTTATCTGCGCCGTCGAGCGGCACGCGTTATGCTTCCAGTGTCAGACGTTTTAAAAAGGTAAACGGCTTCCGAATTCGACCTCGGGCAGATTATACCGTTTCGAATTGCTGCATGCGGTTTCACCACGGATTTTCAAAGCACGGATTTTCCGATCCTAGCAGCAGCCGCAGCGATTGTGTCGATTGACTCTATTTCCAAGAAAGACGTGAAAGACTGAGATCCAGTGCCGGAGGAACATTTCCCCGCCAGCCGTTCGGAAGCAACACTGTCGTCCTAATTCACGCACGCACGCTTTTATTGATTGATTGACTGACTGACTCATTGATTGATTGATTGATTGATTGATTGATTGATTGATTGATTGATTGATTGACTTACTTATTTAGTTTCCGTGAAGTTTGGGCAACCTTCATCGGCATTATTTTTTGAAAAGGTCTCACATGGTTCACAATGCTCATATTCAGTTTTCTTACATTATAACATTAAATGTGAACCTCTCATATCGTGAATATCGGACCTGGTTTTCTTTCTTCTCGTCCTCGCAGGGCACATTCACACCGGCCGCGTGACCTACCGCGTCTATCGACCAAGACTCACGGCGATCGATGTCGGCAAGAGCGACATGTCCGTTGTCGCACCGAATAAATGTATCGCCATTGCTGCCGTTCTCGTCTGCTCTCACCGACACTCGGCCGACATCGCCTCATAAATAACCATCAGCGTATTCCGTCGTCCCGCTCCTGCACTACCGATTGCCTCAGCGGATAGCTGTGCGACTTCACAGTCGAGGGTCTGAGAAATCGAGCAACGAGCGACTGAGCTGAAACGATCGCCTTTCTACCAAAGCGACCATTTGCGACCAACTTGGTCACGTGGCCTTAGCGACTCGCCCGTGTGAATGCGTCGTTAGAGGGTCACCGCTCTCATAGTACTACACAATAAGGAGGTGGCCTTTTCTTTTTTTTTTTTACTTTTTAATCCGTTACCGTGAGGAATGTTAAAGCGGAAAAATGTGTATGTGAAGTGTGGAAAGCGGGTCTTGTGGTAAAATATTATATATATATATATATTGAGAGAGAGAGAGAGGCAGGGTGAGCTCCTGAACAGCACTTTGCAATGTGGCGAACGTGGTTTAAATCATGGATCCGGGACCTTAAAGAGGTCCGACGTAATGCTACCGCATTTCTCTCTCATTTACAGCTCTCTCTCATTAACAGTGAAGCTGTTTAAGCCAGCCGTAATTTCTGGTGCGTAGCAATGGTAGCCATGGCAACCTGAAGGAGGAGGAGGAGGAGATCGCGTGCATGCACACGTGGTCTCCTCCGCGCCAGCTTTTTACCTTCCCGACCCCTGCCTCTCTTCTCTCCGCGGCGCGCTGAGCCAGGAGAAAAAAAAATAAAAAGGCGAAAGCTTGCACTAGGCCGCGTAAAGCTCGAGACATGCACAGCGAAGCCAGACCATTAATATCGAGCGGCTAGCCTCCAACGTGTTGGGCGTCGGCAAGCAGCAGCGTTCTTGCCACTGTGCCAACCTTGGTTAGCCTGCCTACGTTTGTGGCATGCCAGAAGCGCTGTCGCTCGTAGGCGCCCACGCGTCCAGCGCTAGTCACGCGAAATGTCGTGAAAGGGAAGGTACCTCCGAAAATGATCGCTCGAGAATGCCTTCCTACATTCGTAGTTCAGTTAAACCAAGTTAAGACCTAGCAGCAACCAAGTTCATAGCTAGCAGTAGCAGCCAGTAAGCTTCGCTGTGCCTAAGCTTTGCGCGACGAGTGCAAACTTGCCTGATTTTTTTGTTGGGGGCCTACCTTCTCCAAGCGAAGCATTATTGGAGATAAGGCGTTTTGCGCTGACAGCAGGAATTTTCAAACGCGAAGGGCCCGGAAGTCAAGTGTTTGCAACAGATAAAGAGGCGACAATGGACAGCGCACACTCCCGGGTAAGCACCGCCTCTCGAGCACGAGTAAAGGTGGTTTCCCTCTTCAAAAGAAACAATGTGCACGCGGAGGTTTGCATCAGCATCCGCGTAAACCTGAACAAGATAAGTGTACGGTACGAGCCAGCGACCGAATGCTGCAAGGCTCAAGTTCCACCGCGGGGTGGTATATGACACATGAGAAGAAACGTTGCCCCCGCTCTACTTTCAAAAGGAAGGGACGACGTCAAAGTGAAAAGAAGCAGACGAAAGTCCAAAAGGAGAAAAATGTTGTTACCTGACACTTAGTTCGCCGTTCTATTGCTCGTGTTACTGTTTAAAAATACTTCATGCACTTCACCGGCACAAATGACGACAGCTTTCTTGCGGACTTTTCTTTCTTTCTGTTTCCTTTCGAGCTCTTCCGTCGAAAGAATTGATCTAGGCGCTCAGGTTTGGGAAAGTGCGGTAGCTGAGTCACGAAATTTTCACATCGCTTCTAGAGATTCGGCGCAAAAAAGAAAGACAAGAAAAGATGAACAGATGAGATGAGACAAACAAGTCAAGCGCCGCTCTTTGGCTCGTCGTCTTTGTCGGTTTACTTATAGCTCAGATGGCATCAACAGCAATGAGCGAGGGACTCGATTTTTTGCTAGCTTCCGCCACGTGGTGCTAACAGACGACGAAGCCGAGAAAATGGCAGTTGAAATTCACTGTTGTTCTTTCAACTAGAATTGTACAAGCGTTTGTGACAAGTAGCCCAGTTGAGTTATGTATAAGTGAGGTGCTTATGCTCTGCATTGTAAGCCGAAGCTGAACGGAGGTGTGAGTTTAGACCAACCATCTATAAAATATGTGCAACACTCTTGAGCCAACGTATATAAGGACAACAAAAGCGTGTATAATATTCTGGTAGCAGCCTGGGATAGACGTCAGTAGTTTCTCCATTGCCATGTTGTTGCCTTTATCAGCTCCAAATTCATTGCTTGTTATTCAATAATTTATTTTAGCATTATCGTTATTCTTTATGTTATTTTGCTGCATAACATAGAGAAACGGAGTAGCCGAGGTTATTGTCCTACCTCAACCCTCTCACAGTAATCCCGAGTATAACGGAGTAGAACAGAACAAGTAGCAAATAGGAAGCGAAAGCGGACGGTGACATGACTTTCCGTACCTGGGAGACGAGCCCACTTGTTCCGTGTTAATACTCTATCATTGTTCTACCGTTGAGCTACCGCGGCGTTATCCTTCCGCACGCTTTCATCAGGTAAATTGTTACGGGTAGTATTAGCCACCAATAGGCTAAATAGAAGTAGATTTCATTATCGGCGAAACTAAGAGGAAGACTTTAGCTGGGGCCGACTCCAATTTTCCTATTCAAGCATATGTGAACGCAGAAATGCGTTTCTTAAAACATTTTAACGAGATTACCGCATTTGAGAGACTCGTTGAAGTTGTAGGGACTCCTAAAAAGCGGAATTTGATTTAGAGCCTGAATTGTTTTTTTTTAAGTCGCCAGACGTTTTAAATTTCAAAACGTATCGAAGCACGAAAAATGACAATGACGCAACTCTGTGCCGCGCACCGATATCGCATTTCTGTAAAGTGCATCTCTTGAAGCATCGAAGACGGACCAGATTGATAGACGCATTTACAGCTCACATGTACAATTTTAGGAGGTTTGAAAATTCGTACTCACAATTAATAGTATATTTCACAGCCGTGTATAATGCATCAATTTACCACATTATATTTATTAGCTGTGTAGTTTACAGAATTGCGATATCATTGTTTTTTTTTTTTTTTTGTTACTGAGCTGCAGAGTTGAAAACTTGGTACTTGAGTTGTTCATTTTTCGAATGTGTAAATTTAAGCTATTTTGGTAAAACAATCAAGGCGTAAATATAAACCTGTATCCTACACTAACTAGATTTCTCTCTCCCCATGTATTTAGGATAGGAGCTCCAGAGAAGGTTCCTCTGAATTCCAGCGCAGGAGAAATGCCTTTATCATGCAGTGCTACGGTGGTTTGGCTGGCACATTTACTGTATTGCTTCATTATGCGGAAAGCTTCCGCTATATCACGTGTGATCTGCAGATCTCTGTATACTTACTCATAAATGACCGCAGTATTGACAAGGATGCGGTTACCACAGTCGATGTTTGCGAATACTTAGGTGTCATGTTTTCTGCTGATTGTTCATAGAATGCACATGTCAATGAAATACTCGTAGTGGCCGAAGCTGGCCGGCTGGGTGTTTCATTTTGGTCAGCGAAGCCTAATATGTCGCGAGTCTGAGAAAAAACGGACTGCGTTTACAACGAGTGTAAGACCAATATTAGAGCATGCCTGCCCTGTACTGTATCCATCGAAAAACACTTTGATTTCCCGAAAGAAACGCATTCAAAGCAGAGCGTCCAGGTGTGTTCTGAGCAGGTTTAGAAGAAGGGAGAGCGTTACCATGATGAAGCAAGAACTCAGTTGCGAATCGCTGTCCTTACGGCGAAGAAAACTAAGGTTAAAGCTGTTTTGTTTTTGTTTTTCAAATATTCTACAATAAAAATTAGAATTAATAATTAAACTTACCTAAAAAACATTTATATTTGCAAACGCAATGATCATACCCTAAAAATACGTGAATACCAGCCCAGGACTTGCCTGCTCGCTAATTTCTTATGCCCAAAGCTAATAGCGGAATGCTACCAGCTGTCTGAAGAGCAAATATGTTGCCCAATGGAGAGTAGTTTATATCCGTGCTGTAACTCCCCCTGCTGTACGCCAAAGGCAATGCAGGGTCATTCGGGAATGAAGAAAAAAAAGATTATATCTGTTCATTTGGATACGGGAGAACAGTTACATGACCTTCCTTGTGGTTTAACGGTATATAGCGCGGTGCTCTGAGGCGTATAATAACGTTGTCTAAAGAAAGAGGTGTACGTTAAAGTAAAGAAAGTGGCAGGACAAGCATTTCATTGAAGCGCTTGTCCTGTCACTTTCTCCTTTTTAGCTTTACTTGTCTCTGTTGTTGCGCTTCAAACAAAATTTTCGTGAAACATCGACCAACAAGCGCGAATAACCATCTGGACATAGAGAGCATCATTGGCACAGCGTTAAAAAAATAACAAATAAGCATTTTGGCCGGTGCATTACCAAGAGTGCACGAAAAACGACTTCAAGTACCTCACAAAGCCTCATAGTCGCCAACAAGACCAAAGGTACATTGTAAGCTCAAGGCCGAAAACTGAAAGCTAAGAATAATACTGAAGTCAGTCTTCGGTTTTTTCCGAGTGCAGCCTGCTTACCTTTATCCTTGTACGGCTGTTATCGCTGCGAACCTGCATTGCTTGTACCAGTTTTGCTAGTAGTGGCGTACGCGAACGCTTACTCCCGACCGTACTGGAACATTACTGTAACGGCTATGGCTGTATAGTGGCGTGCACCAACATTCGCTGTTACCGTATTGGAATGGTTTTCTCGCACCCACTTGAGCCTGACGTGAGGCTCAAGTGGGTGCGAGAAAACCATCGTATGCCTGCAGTGCACCTGTCCTCGGTACGACGTCCACCGTCTCTCTCTAGACAACTTTAGGCCCCCTGCTAAACTCCACTCTATTTTCTGAATCAGACATAGTGGAACCGAATGGATCTGTCGCTGGTGCAAAAGGCTGTTCGCTCAGTAGAAGATCGCCGGTTTGAGTGACCATTTACAGCCCGCCTGCTCGTCCTGCGGACACCAAGTGTTTACTCTCTCGCTATTCTTCTCTTTCTATTCCTCTTTTCCCTTTCACTTAAAGTACGGTATACCAAACCATACGTTCGTCTAGTTGACGTCCCTGCCTTTTCTATCCTGGCTTTCTCTCGCAGTCTCCCATTCTTCTCCGTCTATATATAAGAGCACTTCATGCACTGATACGTCTTCCCGTCCAATTATTATACATATTGTAAGCTATAGGTCTCGTAGGTCGGCCTCGCCCTTCACCGAACAAGCAAAACAAAAGGAAAAGCTAATGGGTGAAAGGCGCAGGAGCAGATCGGACAGACCCATGGGAATGCTACTTGCCCCGCGCCCATCCCGCAATCTTATATACGCCCCAAACAAGGGAAGCTCCAAAGCCGCACATATTGAGCTTCGGAAGCCTCGCGCAAATGGGGACCTCTTGGCCTTTCACCGCGTCCCCCGTCGCGCCGAAAGGGCGGGTGGTCGCGAGTGCACAGGTCTTGTTTGGAAGTATAGGTCATGAAGGTCACGAAGCAAAAGCGAGAGCCAAGGGGCTGCATCTTCGCTTTAGTGTCTGATACGTGGCGCTCTGTGCCCATGCCAAGGAGGACTGTCGAAAATCTTTCAGGGCCTCAGTCTATTCCCGCGACGGGATCAGGGAGTGTAGTGTGTAACCTATGTTAGGCGACATACGATAGCTGGATATAGATTGTATCGGCATTAGCCTATCTTCATGTCCATTGCAGGACGAGGCTTCACCCAGCGATCTCAAACTGCCCCGTGTCTGGCGCTAGCTGGTTGCAACTTGCGCCTGCAAATTTCCTCATTTCATTGCGCCACATAGTTTTCTGCCGATCTCGACTGCGTTCTCTCCCCTTGGCACCCATCCTGTAACTCTAATGATCCACCGTTTGGACCCTTCGCATTACATGGCCTGCCCAGCTTCATTTCTTTTATCTTAATGTTCACGCTTATATGCACTACATACACAAAGACCATTTTCTCTCTTTTTTTGTGCGAGTGTGTGCGTGCGTGCATGTGTATTTGCTGTGTGTGCGTGTTGTGCGTGCGCTCATTTGTGTTATGGGTGTGGTGCATCTATGTGTGTGCGCGCTGGACTCGTTGTTTCAGTATATATACCACGATTGACTAGTTGACTTATCGATTGCGTGATTAATTGACTAGCGGAGATTCGCATCCCAAGGAAGCGCTCGTAGAGAAGCCGGTAGGACCCTATACAAGTTGCCAACATTTTCCCATTCATAATACATAAATCAACCAGAAGTGCTTTAAAACAACTGGGGCCTGTACTGCAGACATCAAGCGTCGGTGTCACTGACGATAACACGCAGGAGGACTTCCCTGCTATTAGGAAAAGCATGTGAACTCATTAATGCTGCTGCGCGTTAAGAAGGACAAGCGCCCAATCTTGCATGAAAACAGTGTTATCTACGGCGAATTACTGAGAACAGCCGGAAAAACTATGCAAGCCGAAATGTATTCAGTTCCTCGTTTACCAACGTTACACGCGGAAAAACTGACGAAGAACTGT
>NC_051155.1:49308619-49485340 GCF_013339745.2 Dermacentor silvarum
TACTCAGTTATTTTTTACATTCCGCCTAATTAGATAATTTGTTTTATTTATTGATCAACTTCTCAATTATTATAATTAGATTAAAAGTGTCAATGAGAAAATTGTAGAGAAACATGAAAGACTCCCGATACAGCTTTCTATTGCTCAATACGCGCTACGTAGAAGTGTTTTTCCGAGCATGAAAGACGCTCACGAATACACGCGAAGTGCCTCGAGCGGCCAATCGCGCGGCAATATTGCTGTATTCGCGGGTTTCGTTCACGCTCGGAAAACACTTTTATGTATCACGTATTGAGCAACAGAAAGTTATACTGGGAGTTTTCCACGCTGCTGTACAATTCTCTCGTTCACACTTTTTATCCATTTATAGCATTAAAAAAGTTGATTAATCAATTAAGAAAATAATTATGTAATTAAGCGGAATAAAAAATAATCTGAATATCTCCAAGCGACGGCAGACAAAGTTACCTTGGTTCTGTCCAGCTACATGACATTTACATATTTTCAAATCTTGGTGCTATATCTTGTACATGCAGCAAAATTTGCACAAACTACTGCGGCACACAGGAGGTTCTCTCTTCCGCATTGGCTTTCGAGGTTTATTTGACCGTGTGAGGTGCTTTGGACAGTTTGGAAATAAGGTGGGAATCCTTTTATCGAGCGCTCCACGTAGTATTGCCACGTGTCTAGCGCGGCGATGACGACGACATAAGACACATCGGCACTTGTGAGAAACATAGCAAGAAGAAGAAGAAGCAGTGAGTAGCGCGCGGTATCTTAAAACCATTCGTTCTTATTAGTGCCTCTGCCGACAAGTGCGTTTCGTTTTTCCTTCGAGCTTTCGACGTCGTGACAATATGCCATCGATATCGTATCCTCTGAAAAATGGCTGGTGCAGACATGGTCGGTAGGCGTTAGAGTTCGGTCTGCCCTCATATTTGCACGGCGCCACTGCTCTAGACGACCGCTGTCGGACGGCGCTTTGAATAAAGGCACACGCTCCGCACAAGTCAGGTATCCAGAATTGCAGTTCGGAACGAAGCACTTTCTAGCCATTTCAAACGCCCCTCAGAAGGCTGCTGCCACCTTCGTCGAGGGCCCGTGGCGACAATACCCAAGCACAAGCTCATGAAACGAACGCGAACAAAAATCGTGCCTTCAAAACAGCGCAACCGCATATGCAAGCAGGAAGGCGAAGCAGCGGCAGCACGCGCCTTGCCGCCGAGGCTGGGACCGCATACCGCAGCGCCCTCTACGACGGCGCCGAACCAGCTGCAACCAAGCCGAACATAATCTGGACGCGAGCGAGCGGCGCTTTCGCGCGCGTTGGGGGGAGAGTGTCAGCACCTCTCCTTATTCTTACACCGTGGGTTAGAGTGACCTAGAATATGGGAGAGTGTCCAAAGCGCCGGCTCCGGCGAGGGCCTTTTTCTGTGAACTGCCGCGCCGCGCCGCTGCTGCTCCGGACCCGTGGGCTTTTCGCGCTCCCGAAGCGCGCGGGAAGCGAGGGTCGTCTGCTACGCGCTGTCGTTTTTTGCGTTCATTTTCCACGAAAAGCACTTAAAGTCTATTTAACTTCAACAGAATGGTGCCGCATGGAGCTTACCCATCTTTGAGCGTTTCTTTGTGCTTGGGCAGCATGATAATGCAAAAACTAACGTATCAAACTCATCAGCGCGGCCTAGCTCCGGTACTAGAGTTCGGGAACGGTATTACGGTAACTGTGCGTGCGTAGAAACGCGCTAAATGAGCCCGTGCAAGGAAAGAACGTAAAAAAAGAAACGTTATTCGCATAGGTACGCGGGCAATATCACCATGCTTGCAAGAATAAGAGTAACGAAAAAAGTAAATTACTCGCGCAGTCAAGTGAAATACGTGCGTGCAGTGACCGCTTCGCTCACCACTACGCGCATTTCGCTCACGGTCAGTGGTGGTTTAGAGCCATATGCATATGTATTTATTCATAATTTTTTTAGCCTCGACAATACTTTATTATGAACAGAGCGCCATGAGAAGGTGTACACGAACAATTCTTGCTGTACGCTAACTCTTCAATACAAACTTCGCACACGATGTACCTTAAGGTTCACCGTGAGCGAAGCTGGTTTCAAATTCAGACATTCGAAAGAAAAGCCATTCCAGCCAATAGGTAAATAAACATAAAAAAAGGTGAACAAATATATATTTTTCTACATTGAAATGAATAGATAGCTACTACAGGCCTAGCTATTCACTCATTTATTATGCAAAAGTTATTGCAGCAATAGCCTTGCTTTATTAATCCGTGAATCCTCTCTGAAATTACCAACATAACTTCTCATGATATATAATAGTTATTGCTTAACGTGTGATTTTTTACATAAACTAACAAGCATTCATGGCACGTGATGATGTTTGCGCTTGCATTATAATGAGTGGAAAATCGTCTTGAATATTGCAATCTTTGATGCACAACAAATATCGCTATTGATTCTACATATCCCTAAACTTGTTACCTTCAATCAGTAAATCATGAAAGTTTATGTTCTGGTGATTAGTTGCCTCTTTCATTACGTAACTACAAGTACGTAAATATTTATCAGTAAGTATATTTGCTGTGTACGAACCAGCGAGCATACGCAATAAATATTCCTAAAGTTACTTTCATGTTAAAATTCGCTTAGTGTTTGCGCTCTTGCAACACAGGAAGGCGAAAGACGAGTTGCACATCCGTAAAGCGTCATGTTCGTTATCTGACGTCCGCTCGTAATTATGAAATGAGGTGTACGTACACAAAGTTGCACTGTTAGCGTTTCATTTGTTTTGGTTTGTCTTGTTTTTTGCCGCCGTATATTTCTCGCGTACCCTTTACCTACACGCCGTGGTAGCTTAGTGGCTTTGGTAGGTTGGACTGCTAAGCTCGAGGACACGGGTTCGATTCCCGGCCACGGTGGCTTACATTTAGATGGAGGCGAAATGCATAAAACGCTTGTGTACATAGATATAGGTTCACGTTAAAGAACCCCAGGCGGTTTAAATTACCGGAGCCCTCCAATACCCATAGCCATATAGCCATAGCTCTCATAGCCATATTTTGATTTTTGGATGTAAAACCCCAGAAATTATCATTACTATTATTACCCTTTACCTGTGCTCTCAGTTCTTCGTGATATATGAGCAATGTCGACACGCTGGGATCGAGATTGGCATTCAACACGTTCTTATCGTCACACCCACACCATCAGAGGGATTTCTGGCCGAAAAATGCGGGTTTGCACCACACGTGATATTGTTGTCGTTAATCGCTACGTGAATGCAAGTATGTCAAGTTACTAATGCCATGACCCATCAGTCATCTTAGTCACAAATTTGTGCCTTTCCACACTATACTTTGGAATATATGCCAAGTGAACGAGACGCGAGAGTTACGCGGTTCGTATTTATTTTTGGTACCGCAGCCCCACCGACGGACACATTACGCTTCCCAAGAGCCTGTTAAGGATTTCGCCTTAATAAAGAAACAGCAGAGCGCAGAAGGCAGTCTTATAAAACAAACCGAATGCACGAAATAAAAGAAAGGGAACGATAGGGTGTAAAGGCGTTAGCATGAGCTAACCATATCTTCCACGTTCTCCTGGTTGTCATCGCGATTTCCAGCTTATTTTCTTCTGCAGCACGTTCACGTTGCTCATTCACGCATAACTAAATGAAGTAAGCGCGCGGAATGCGTTACTCAAACATCCGCGTAAGCGCGGACCAAGCGAGCTAGAAGGAAATATACAAAATACCCGTATTCACAGCCAGCAAACGCGTTCTTTGGGCGGTGAGTCACTGCGGTATTACGTTGCGGTGACGTGGTACTTCATATATCCCAAATTATTGCGATGTTGGCTAATAGCAACCAAAATATCAGGCTCGTAGCAGACGCCCGCCGCTTTGGCGCGGCTTCCGCAGCGGGGAATGCCCACGGGTCCGGTACAGCAGCGCCGCGGCGCGGGAGTTCACACAAAAAGGTCCTCGCTCCTCCCATGTATTCGCGCGGCGCTTTGGACACTCTCCCCTATTCTAGGTCACTCTAATTGGGTAGTGTGGCTTAGTCTAGTGTGGCTCGGAAAGAGTGATGTTTAGTCCGGGAAATCGACCTTTGGGGTCTCAATTCGTCCGTAAAATTGGGTGCGAAAATGCATGAACTCAATGCGAACCCTGACGGTGCATTTTTGAAGTCCGGTATATCCATCAAGTCCAAATTTTTGAAGTCAAACACCCCCACGCCCGCTTTCGCGGCAGTTATCGATTCCGTGAACATCGTTCGCAACTTTGTTGAGTGCAGTGCGGGTGATATTTGTATGCTACGTGCTGTGAGCCAGCTGGAGAGCATGGCACTAGGGGCGGCGAACTACCGCGCCAAGTAATCCCGCATCAGTGATTACTTCCGAGTAATCTTTCTCGGACATGGAAAATAAAGCTGGTTTCTTTTTGCGGCAAGTTCTTGCTTGTTTTCTTTTTTTTATTCATTTCGGTTAATTCGAAAATCCGCTTAATTCGAAGAATTTTCGAGGTCCGGCGACCTTCGAATTATCGAGGTTTTACTGTATATGTAAGCCACGTTGATAGCTATCTGTACTTCCTAACACTCCCCCTGATTGCGAGTGCATGAGTTAAACGGAAGCTTTAGCTCGGGCACTCCTATCCAAATTCACGGAAAAGGAGAATTCCTTTTTCTCGGCAACCACTGCATCAAATTTGGTAGAATTGGTTCCATTCAAAAGAAGTTAAAATCTAGTGACTGTTGGAAGCGGATTTTTTTATTTAGGCTAACACCTTCTTAATAAATATTGTTGAAAATCTAATTTGCATTAACCAAAACTATCAGGTTTACAACTCTAACTCAGCAATGAAAAATGATATCGCAATTCTGCAAATTGCATCTAAATGTTTGTCTAAAGCGGACAAAATTGGTGTATCATACATGCTCTCAGTTACACCAATAATATGTGAGTAAGACTTTTGCAAAGCCCTCATATACATTGTAACAAAACCACGTAAGATAAAAAACCCGGCAGATCCCACGCCCTGTGGGAATCAATGTTGTGCGAAGCAGTGTGCGGGGAGCCTACCAAGTTAATCGAAACGACCATGAGAGCACCAAGACGTCGGCGGCTGCTTCATGACGTACATGAGACGCATGTCATGACATAGATGTCGTGGCCTTTATGTCTGAACCCATTTCAGTGGCTTTTGAGTGTTAATCATTTTTGATGAATCATGTCATTTTTGCTGAGTCATGCTCATGACTATGACTTTTACCGTCATCCTTTAGTGTTTCCTGCACTTAGTACCCATGTCCAAACCCATTCTAGTTACAAACCAAGTTAACGAAACGACCATGAGAGAACCAAGACGTAGGCGGCCGTTTCATAACCTATATGACACACATGTCATGGCCTATCATTTATGTTCGTCATACTCTTGTCATACTATGGCTTTTTTGGTACATACCAAATTAACGAAACGACCATGAGAGCACCAAGACGTAGGCGGCTAGATAGATACTGTCAAAGCGGCAAATGTTCGCTAAGAAATGCTCCGCATTTAAAATTAATACACCAAATTTGTCCACTGTGAATGCTCTAACGAATGCAGTTTACAGGACTGCGATATCTGTTTTCAGTGCACAGTTGCAGATTTGTAAAGTACATTCTTCTATTTTCTTCAACCTTATAAATATTCCTCAATATTTGTAAAAAAGAATTCAGGCCATAAATCGAAATTCAGATTCCAACAGTCACTAGAATTTAACTTTCTCTCTAAAATGCAAAAAAGTTTATTAAAATCGGTTCGGAGGTTCTTTCAGATGTGTGGTTTGCATGCATTTGAATAGCTGGCGTCGGAGTTGGCCCTGAGCTAAATCTTCCTCTTAAATAGACAGCAAGGTTTGTTTTTCTCTTTGAGGATGACCAAACCTCTTCAAGGTGATAATCGGCGTTGATGTAGCAGGAGGTAACACGTGGAGGTACTACATTGAAGTGAAAATAGTTACACAGTCAAATGCGAAGTTTACAGAAGAACACTGATGAAAAACACACAACAAAACATCCTAGGACAACTGTCCCTACATACGACCACCGAGTCTCACTGTTCGACCACCAAGTGGTTACGGCCCACACTAGTGTTGTATCGTACGGAGTCTTACTGATCTATCAGTTTAGTGATTACAGCCTAGACTGAAAGGAATGGGTTCCAGACAGTCGTTAAATACACCTCACGAAACAATAAAAAGAGGACATGGCCAATGCTGGCTCGCCTCAACATTCCCCTAACCAATGCAGTTACAACTAAATTTAAACTGCCTAATTGGTTGTGCCTAATCTTGTTAGCAGAGACTCTTTGCCATCATGGCTCTCTCTCTCCTATTCCCTCCTCTTAGCGATTCCTCGCTGCATGGGTGCCTTTAATTTGTGTCGTCACGTTTCTGCGTAATTGTCTGCAGGCCAGCTCTCGTAGAAACCAGAAGTAACATGCACACCGGCAATTACCAAGCACTCCGTCAAAGGAGTGTTGTCGAATCCTAAGCCGGCTATGAGCTTTAACGACTAGGCTGTTTGTTCTCCCCTTGAGGAATTCTTGTCACCGTCTCAGTGCAGGTCATAGACCCCGTAAAAAGTGCTTGCCATTGTGAGTCCTTTGCCGTAGGCATTTAGATCTGACGAAAGGGCGTTCGAAATCATTGCCCGCCACCTTTGGTGACAGTGTCAATGCTCCCACATTCATGGCCAGGGATCAGTAGGTAATTACTCCTGCATTCAAGCACTTTACACACAGTCAATCACCGTGCAGAGAGATAGCCAAGAAATTGCTTGTATACAGGTACTTAGCGCATCACGCCACCTATTCTGCACGCTTGAGAGATGAGCGGCTTAACAGAGACCTGAAACACTTTTTGAAAATAGTAAGAAAACATTTATCTGTCATAGAGGCTGCTGTGAACATGTGATCCTAATGTTACTGCACTGCATGTAGCAGGAAATTTACAATTCCCTGTCAAACACAGCAAAAAATTCGGCAGAGACATTTAAGACTGCTTACGTGTGGGAATGCAAAAGCACTTTAGTCCCTTTGGTGAAACCTTTGGTCAGCCAGATGGCTGTGACGTGACGTGTGCAATGACGCACACACTAGGCACACCTTTAGTCAGCCAGAACTGTGGAGCCGCCGTGGCGTCAAAGAAGTGTGCTTGTCTCACACATTGGAGGCCAGGGTTCAATTCCCACCCAGACCGAAATGTACCAAATTTTCTTTTAAGACCCATTAATTTACTTTGTTTACAAGAGCCTTAGAAATTTCACGTCAGTCCAAGCATTTTTGACGTGTTGTTACTCTTTGCACTGTCAGCCATTTTTGGTACCATCACTCGGTCACGCCGCCGCCGCAGGATTTTCATGTAAAGGGGCATGGCATATAATGCTTTCACATTAAAATTGCTTGCTCTCGCTTTCACAGTGCCATCATCCAGCGTCATTGAAACAGCTGGACCCACCTACACTATTGGCTGATTTCGTGATCATGATGAGCATTCTCAGTATTAGATAATTGCTAACATGTAGTTAAATAAATGAAAAATATATATGTCTGCTATCTGAAAAAGACAGAAAAATAGTGCAAAAGCCTTTGAGCATGTTCTCTTATACTCTAAAATTCAGAAGATGTCGGTACTCTGTCGAATGCCTTGTTTTAACAATACTAGGAGAAAAGTAAATGAACCTGCCGTGAAGAATGATGTAAGACATCTGAAGTCAGAGCTATAACACAGACAGCAGAGTGAGAGCTGGCTCTGTGTTCCCTTGTTCACCTTCTCACGCTTCTCTCGAATTGTGACAGAAGCCATAATGTTCGGACTCTGGTTGTTGAGGGGATGCATAATGGTGAGCTGCTGACCAAGTTTAGTGCAACTGCCGTGCAATAATCTGCCAAAACGCGTCATTTAAGTCACGTGACTTCAAACATCATGTCGACCGGGCAACCGTGGAGAGCAGAATAAGTGCCGCCAAACAATGCTATCTTTTTTAGCAGCCACTATTTCGCCTTTGAATTCTATGACAGATCGTTTGTGTGGGTACTTGACTAGTCTGATTCAGCAAACTCAAAATCTGCAGCAATGAGCATCTTCACTGTGCAAAATGCGGTATGTAGAACTGTTAGCTGGAACAGCAAGGCAACAACACAACAACACGTGTTCAGAGTTTTCTCAAAACTGGTTCTAAGCACAAGGTTTCAAACAAACTAGTGTGCTATGAGCACGGGCTTGACTTCCATTCTAAGAGAAAGAGAAACAACTTTATTTATCCCATCTTAAAGGGAAAGGGGCTGCGAGAAGAAGGCGATAGAGGTTGTTCTACTCGCTGGTAGGCCGCCTCTGAAGTTGGAGCACTCTACACTAACAACTAAAATGTTAATTCATCATCATTGCTGTCATCATCATCAGCCTATATTTATGTCCACTGCAGGAAGACGGCCTCTCCCTGCGATCTCCAATTACCCCTGTCTTGAGCTAGCTGATGCCAACTTGCGCCTGCAAATTTCCGAACTTGATCACCCCACCTAATTTTCTGCAGCCCTCGAGAGTGCTTCCCTGCTCTTGGCACCCATTCTGTAACTCTAATGGTCCACCTGTTATCTGCCCTACGCATTACATGGCCTGCCCAGCTCTATTTTTTTCTCTTAATGTCAACTAGAATATCGGCTATCCCCATTTGCTCTCCGATCCACACCGCTCTCTTCTTGTTTCCTAACGTTAGGCCTCACATTTTTCATTCCATCGCTCTTTATACGGTCCTAAACTTGTTCTCGAGCTTCTTTGTTGACCTCGAAGATCCTGCCCCATATGTTAGCACCAGTACAATGCAATGATTGTGCACTTTTATTTTCAAGGATAGCATTAAACTGTTGGTCACGATTTGATAAAAACACAATTTTTATTCTTCTATATATTTCATTCTCATGATGCGAGTCCCCTGTGACTAAATTGTCTTAGATAAATGTACTCTTGCAGATTCAAGGGGCTGACTGCCAATCTCAAGTTCTTGTTTTCTTGCCATGCTATTTAACATTGCCTTAGTCGCCTGCATATTAATCTTAAGGACTATTCTTACGATTTGTTGGCTAAGATCCTGGATCCTTTGTTGCCTATCATCTCCACCATTGCTGAAGTTGCCGAGATGCTATTTGACATTGCCTTATTCGCCTGCACATTAATCTTAAGCACTACTCTTACGATTTGTTGGCTAAGATCCTGGATCCTTTGTTGCCTATCATCTCCACCATTGCTGAAGTTGCCGAGATGCTATTTGACATTGCCTTATTCGCCTGCACATTAATCTTAAGCACTACTCTTACGATTTGTTGGCTAAGATCCTGGATCCTTTGTTGCCTATCATCTCCTTCATTGCTGCAGTTGTCGAGATGTGTCCTGTTGATCATCATTCCTAATCATTCCCAGTTTAACAACTTGAATAATCCATTGCATGCAGTGAATAGCATTGGAGACATTGTCTCCTTGCCTGACCCATTCCTTGATCGGTATTTTTTCGCTTTTTCTTTGAAGAGTTAACGTAGCTATGGAATGTTTATACATACTCATAAGACATTCACATCTGCTTTCTTTTACTCCATGACTGCTGGATTCTCTACCAAATCAAATGCCTTTTCGTCAGCCATGAAAGCCATATAGAGTGGTTAGTTGTACTCCACCGATTTCGCCATTACCCGATTGATGAAATGGTTGTGATCCATTGTAGAATACCCCTTCCATCAATTTAAACAGTGAAATGGTAATTATTAAAATTTTACTCACTATTATTACTAGTGCCACATACAACATTCAATTTTCTTAAACATGCTTGATTATTAGAAAAGTATGTTAGCATAAAAGTGTTGTTTCTTTGACCAAGCTTTAACTGCTGACAGAGACTCTTGGTGCTTGTGTCGATTTTGCCACAGGTGTATCTTGTATATTAAAATATGTGATACTTCATATGATGTATCAAAAATACAGATACTGATACAGGTCTTGCCGAATGTATCAGGATACAGATACAAGATACCCAAGGAGTATCTTAAGATAGATTCTAAGATACACGTATCTTCGATACTGCCCAGCCTTTGCATTGGGGCTGTAGAGCCAGCAGTTTTTAGAAAATATTGTTGATCTAACAAGTCTGTTATTGCTTCCATAGAAAAGTAGCTGTCAGAAACTCTGTGCTTACAGCCATCGAGAATTTCATGGGTTCCTTGTGCAGAGCGTCCCTGGCTCCAGGATGACCTGGATGCATGGGTTGAGCGGCTGGAGAAAGGGCCCGTGCACCAGTGTGCGGCCATCTTTGTCGACAACAGCGGCATGGACGTGTTGCTGGGTGTGCTGCCATTTGCCCGCGAGCTGATCAGCCGAGGCACCAAGGTGCGAACATCTTCTGTACACCTCGACTGAAGTGCTACACTGCAGTCATGGCCAGGCTTGTGCAGGGCACTATGTATATGTTGTTCCTGAAGTGTGAAAATGTGCTGCATAGTTTTCACAGAGAACGAGAATTGAGAAGCACATTCTAACACGGCGAAGGGGCATGAACTGATAGATGTTTTCAATCTTCTCGCAGTGCATAATGTAGGTTCATGTAAGTTTGATAGTGACAGAAAAATGACTGAATGCAAGGTGTGCATTCAACTATCGAAAACATTTGAAACATGTCAGCGTTTCGTGTTGGATCAGTCACACATGCTCATAGGCATTTAGTTGTTTCTCCTCTTAATATAACACCGACCTTCGACCTCTTTTGCTGATACTATAGGGGTGTTACATGGTCAAAACCACGACATGATTATGAGGCACACCATAGTGGCGGACTTCGTATTAATTTTGACCACCTTAGGTTTTATAACATGCACCCAATGCATGGTACCCGGCTGTTTTTGCATTCCACCCCCACTGAGAAGTGGCCGCCACAGCCAGGATTTGGTTACCGCGCCCTTGGGTTTAGCAGCGCAATGCCAAAGCCACTGTGCTTCCTCCATTTGTGCGAGAAGCTGTGCATATGAACCAGGCAACAGTAGTGCGCTTGTGAGCTCTTCTTTTTGTCTCTTGCTGTTTCTGGCACTGTCAGAAACAGTGTACACAATGTGGCCCTGGAGTGAACACTGGTGTCAGCCAATCAGGCAAATGTACATTTCACTATGCTGATAACCCTTCAGGTCGCAGCATTATCTCGTCAGTCCCAAGCACAATCTCAACTGCTGCCTGGGGTAGCGATGCACACCTTGTGATTCCCACACCATGGCCAAACCATGGCTATGGCAGCAGGTATGCATGGCTTTTCTTGCTAAACCACTGGGTCGTTCGTGCTCAAATACTGCATAAGTAGGCATTTCATGGTACCTGCAGTTTAATAAATGTACAGAAAACCATGCTTATTTATGCATGTAACAAGAAAGGATATTCACTTGGCAACAATACAGTGAGGAGGTGGATGAATATCATCATGTTTGAGTGCATTAGCTGCATGCCTCATTCATCCAGAATGAATAGGAAGTATTTGTCATCTGTGGCAACGCCAGACGATAAGAGAGATGTAAGTTACGTGGAAATGGGACAGTGGCACTATTTCCCTCTGTAACAGTGAAAAACGCGGCATATAATGCACTTTGCTTTAACAGTTCCAGATGGCGCCACCATTCTATTGCAGTGAAATCAACATCTTTTGTCTCGCATTGCCACATGTGACTTGTACTTTAGATGAAACGGGTGAGTAAGGCACCCAAACGTCTATCGTACTATACATGCATTGCTAAATACCATTTCTGTAGAGAGAGAGAAGTGATAAAGGAAAGGCAGGGAGGTTAACTAGGCTGAGCCCAGTTGGCTATAATTGGATACTAAAAGATGAAAAGGGAACAAGTTTACAGCATGTACAGATGGACATGTTTAGTCCCACATGGTCACAAAAGCATAATGCGGCAATGATGGCGCCAGAGTAGCGCACGTCGTCTGGGAGGTATGTCTGTGGTGGCTGCTCGGAATCACACCCACGCGTCACCCATATGCTGGCTCTCGCAATCTCCATATCAGCAAGGCAGTCACGCCACACTTTGTTCCGTCTGCAACGTGCCACAAGAGAGATTGTCCACGCCAGCCAATATATCGCAAAATCAAAACACGTATAAAGCTGCGCTCTAATTTTGCATTAGGGAGTATTGTAATCGATGGTTAATTTTTTTTTTTTTTGCATCACAGACACATTGTCACCAGTATCTGGCACTGCAGCACTTCCACAATGCTCCCCCCCCCCCCAAAAAAAAAAAAATGCCAACAGTACATAAAGTTTCCCACCATGCCAGGGCATGTATTGCAGTGAAGCTGCACTGCTTGTCAATGGCACCGCATAAAGTAGGGACCAAACTTGAAACAATATTTTCTCACCTAAAACAAGAAAATTACTCCGAATAAACTTTCTGAGACAAATTTTTACGTTTTTTTCTATGAAATGCATAACTTCATACTTTTAGCTGGAACACCTCAATCCAGAATTTACAGCTGAACTATAGTTTTTGCAACTTCAGGATTATTTTTCTCCCTCATTTTGCGATTGTTACATGCCAAAATGCTTTAGTCAATTATTTGTACACATTACTGCCTAGTAATGTTAACAAAACGACTGTGAATAAATCCATATTTTTAATAAAAATGTCCCAAATTGTTTTTTTGCTTGCTTCATAAATATAAAATAATGTTGGGGCTTATAAAAGAGAGTGCACAGTAAAGCACAGTCCTTCTATGTTACCGAGATGAAATTTCTGCTTTCTCTAAATTGGGCTTCACTTTTTGCAATTTTGCTTTTACATCCTGTTTTGCCTTTAAGGAACTGATATGGCAGTTAGGCAGACAATTTTTTTTTTCGCAAAATATTTCTTTAGACCGACTGAATGGCCACAATTTCTGTAAAAAAAAAAATGGGAGAGGCTCGAGTTTCTAGCTGGTGAGTTTGGCTTGGAACGACCCCAGTAGAGTCAGTGCCGAGTCCTTTTTATGTGTGTGTGGCTTAGTCTGCACGCTCTAGACCGTGCCCTGCTGTTTTGCAGGTGAAGATCAAATCATGCGCAGCACATCCCAGGTGAAAATGTTCCAAGTGGGGCCTGCTGGTCTAACTGGATTACCCTATTCCCATCTGCTACCACTCAGCCACCTGCAGGAACCAGCAGAAACCAACTTCTGCCAGTTGGGAATCGGCTAATGAGGGCAGTCTTACTGGTCAGTTATTTTCACCTGGGATGTTTTAGTATCACCACTGTCATGGTGCCACATCCTTCCAGTGGGTATACGATCTGGTTTGAAGTCTAGAGGCCACAACGTGATTTCATGTGCGAAGCAACATGTGAAAAGCACACTGGTACCCACATAACAGGACTCACAGAACTTTAAAAACATTTGGTATACATGTTTCCTCACTGTAGACAGTGTGATTGGTACTAATCTAATAAAGATAGATAAGCTTGCTGAAGAAAGCCAAGCATTATCCACAGTGAACAAAAAAGGTAATTAAGAAAACAGTAATCAGCAGTAGCAAAAACTGCACCAAGTTTAGCCAAGAGAATATAGGCATAACTGCCACTTTGTCTTGATTGCACCTGGGTTAGGTGATAGAAAACCAGATACTGGTTCTTTTTGCTACATATTCATGGTGTCCTGGAAGGGTGCTTAAGTAAAGTGTGAGGTCTAGGACAAGCTATGTCAACCACTTTCACTTGAAAGAATGAGAAGACCAAAAAAAGATTGTGCAGGAACTATGGAAGATGGTTGTGAAGGTAAACAAAGCTTTGCTTCTCGTCTCTTGGCTTAGTCAGGTTCACGTTCTGCGTTACTCTTTGCAGGTTGATGATTCGCTGTATTGCCTGCATTCAGGGAGCCATCCCTGTATCGCTTCCGTTGTGGGTACATGTAGTAGTGGACGGCCGGGCTAGCATGTGTGCACAGCTATGACAGTGTTACAGAACGCGCAATGCTGGGTGCGTCTATTCTGTCGCAACCGAGCACGGCTGCCCAGTCTGCTACCACAGCGGCCGACGGCATGTTCATTCGCTCCAAAACACCTTGTCCTTACCTGCACCCCCTCTCTCAACATTCTCCTCGTCACAGTCGAACCACCGATTACAGCATCAAAACCCACCCAACTCCACAATGAATGCTTCACTTTAGAAAGCAGTTTTTTGGGAGTTGAGCAGAGTAGCCTGGCCTCACTTCTCATCAGCCTAGAAAGCCACACACTTGAGGGCCCAGCTGTAAACACTCTGCACCTTACATGGCGCATGTGATTAATCTGTACATCCCGTCTCCTCTCATTCTTCCATCACTTTCCCCTCGTGTAGGGAAGCAAACAGGACAAAGTTTAGTTACCCTCCCTAGCTTTTGTTCTCTCTCTCGCTTCAGCATTGAATCGCTAATATGGTATGCGTTTTTTTTTTTTTTTTTTTTTTTTTGCATCGGCAAAAGAGCAGAGATGGAAGTGCCTAGTTTCATGTTGACCTTGAGGTGACAGGTCTTTGTGGGTTTTATGCTTCATGAATGTGCAGTAGAATGGACAGCTGGGCTACTTGCAACTGATTCAAGGCTAGGAATCAAAGCACAATGTAACAACGTGTTAACACTAGTTTGCTCTCATCTTAACCCTACTCCACATCATTATTTTGTGCTGTAATTCCAAGCCACTCTCCACAAAGGAATGAATTCATTAATGGCCAGGAAATCAGGTACCAATGAATGAAAGGTGCGGTTGGGAGCAGCACAGAATTTTATAGGGTGATGGTGTTAGATAGGCAGGTACGGTGTGGGTAGAGTTAGGCACAATGCAGCTTTGAATAGGGGTTGTTGGGTTCCCTAGTTCCAGGCAGGAAATGGTTAATTTAACATAAATACAGGGATAAATTATGGATGCTGCTGTATTTCGTGATGAGATTGAGCTGCCAGTGGTCGCAGCCTTGCTCCCAAATGTTGTGGACACATATTTGACACCATGGTCACTCTGCCCCGTGTCCCACTGCAGAAGCACAGTGGTCAGCAATGGGAGAGGCTTTAGATAGCGTTGAATTGCGGCCTCAGAAAAATCGAGCACAAGCGAAAGAATGGCGACACACGTGAGCACTATAATGCTAGGTGTTTGCTCGCACTTCATCTTTCTTGCTCTGAAATTCGATGTGGTCAGCCCTTACTTGTAAGCCCGGTTTTCCGTTTTGACGCTCTTCTCCTGCAGTGGAGATCATTTGGCCAGTGATGGCAAGGATGGTTATGACGGACGACCAAGGTTTGTCTGTTGTGGGAATTGCGAGGGAAGTGACCGCATGCTGGCCTTGCAGGTGCTACTGTGCGCCAACACCCGGCCGGCTCTGAATGACGTGACTCATCAGGAGCTGCAGATCCTGGTGCAGAGGGTGGCAGACAGCGTGTGCCCACGGCTGCGTGAGGCGCTCGTGCACGGACACCTGCAGGTGCTCGACTCTGGACAGAGCTCGCCCTGCCTCGACCTCAGGTGGGATGCCTTTGCCTAGCGTTTTAGGTGCGATATACGTGTGTACTTATAGGGGACTGCCACTGGAGGATACATTCAATGCAGTCATGTATGCATACAGGCAAAATGTTTTTAGTGTTTCAAAGAGTGCATTACATTCTCTATCATCAATGTGCAAAGGGAAAAGAAAGTTGAATGCATAGGCTTAGGAAAGAAAATAAATCAAGTAATAAACGACCATCATGATGAGGAGCACAGAACTGTGTGCAAAATCATTTATTGCACTCATTGTGCAATTACCATAAGTGCAGTATCTCTACAAGTTAGAAGAGTCAACTGTGCAAGTTGGTAAGGATTCATATTGAAAATACAATGCAAAAGCAGACTATAGACATAAGGAAGAGAGATAATATAAGTGCTGTCATATTATGTCTCTTCCTTGTGTGTCTGCTTCCGCACTCTTTTCTGCAACGTAAAAAGGACTCTGCAAACTCGCTGTGGAAAGCAAGTTCATAGGCAATAAATTATGTCATTGATCTCAAAAGTGATTCAACGGCACATGGAATGGGGCTAGTCGGCTTTGGATTGTGTGTGGAACTTCACTGCACTTGAAAGGCCATTACATGAAAAACAAGGATTACAATAAAGGATTAAAATCAGGCATGGCACAATTAACAACTGTTTACTCAAAGGAGTTACTCAACAGCACATAAAGGCAAAAATTAAAATGACTAGTAGTACAAATAGAAGTGCTGACTTGATTCAAAATTTAGTAACAATCAACTTCTGTAAATAAACCCTGACGGGACCGATGAAATTGGTCAAATTATCTGGTGGGTTGAATTAAGAATCGAACATGCACTCAATATTCCAGCAAGAGAAACGTAGCATGCCTCTGATTCCAGCAATCAGAAAAAGACAAAGCGAACTTACCTTCACAGAATGGAAACTTATTTACTTAATGTCCATCATCATCACTTTGAAGCAGCACTTTACCGCTGTCTATTAAGAAGCAAAACATGTCGTCCTTCGTACAGTCCATGGCACGTTTGATAGTCTGCATTTATCAAAGGACTCTGCAACAATTGCAAACAGGTTTGTGGCCCGTGCCTAGACTAACCACTTCTCTAGTTCGTCCTGTGACAAATATGCCAAGAGATACACCTCAACAACATGGCCTTGTTGCTGTTAGCTTAGCATGAAAAATAACTTATTGTTTGAACGTTTCAAAATGAGACTGAAAGAGGTGCGTTGTCGTCGTCATCATCATGCTGTGAAAGAAAACTCAATCTGTCGCCATCCATGGTCGTCATCTTGTAATGGTGATGATGCTGGCTAGGCTGGCTCTGACAAATGGATGCGACGAACATGGTTTTGGTTTCGTATTGGACTGCACCACCCAGGCAATTTTCGCACAAATTTTTTTTTTTTCAATCAATCAATCAATCAATATTTATTTGACGACAAAATCAAATACAGGGTGGGTGTAAGTACACATTCGGAGGTCCCGAGAGAGAGAGAGAGAAAATTATTTAATGAAAGGCAGGGAGGTTAACCAGGACTGAGCCCGGTTGGCTACCCTACACTGGGGGAAGGAAAAAGGGGAAGAAAGGGGGGATCCTACTAACCCCCTTTTCATGTCTTGTTAGGAGGTCCCCCCGACAGTTGTTACTTCGGAGGTCCCGAAGTAACAACTGTCGGGGGGACCTCCTAACAAGACATGAAAAGGGGGTTAGTAGGATCGTGGCAAACAGCAAGTCATGTCATATATATATATATATACAAATTATATATAATCGGAAATGAACGGTAAGAGAGAAAAAAAAATCTTTTGAAAACATCACAAGTATAATCACACAGTTAAAAAGAAAGAAAGAAAATTGCATAAATCATTAATGATAACTCGCAGAAATTCAAACGAGGATAAATGGCACGTAAAACTAACAACGAGAAGTATCAATTCATAGGCAAAACTCAGTGACTCGGTAATTTGGACAGTACATTGCATAATAGTGAATCAGAACATCTAATTATTTCTACGTTAGTTAAATTATACTATGTGTCAGATAAAGTGTTCATGAAATGCTCCTTCGTTCTACGCTTGAATGATAATAATGTAGATGACTTCATATCAGATGGTATTGAATTCCAAACAGAAATGCCTAAAAACGCGACGGTAAATTTCCCATAATTAGTTCTTGCTTTTGGAAGAAGAAGATTGAGTTGTGCTGAAAATCTTGTGTTGTTATAATTTATTAGGCTAGAGCGAGTAAAACCTGGAATATTAAGCTCGGTATTTATAAGACAAAACATAAGCAGTGACAGCTTATGATTAAATAACATGCGTAAAGGTAAAACATTTAGGGAACGGAATATGGGAGCAGAGGGAGATGTATGCGATTGGAATGCAATTAGTCGTAGTGCCTGCTTTTGCAAAACTTCTAGCTGATGAAGATGTATGGCATATGTATTACCCCAAGATGACAGGCAGTATGAGAGATGACTGTGTATGTATGCGTAATATAAAGACATGAGAATGGTTTGCTGAAATGAAGAGCGCGTTTTTATGATGATGTGAATACCAAATGAGATTTTTTGAATAAGTGATTGAATATGGCACTGGAACTTTAGGTTCTCATCTAGTACTACACCAAGAAATTTAGTAGACGCGGATCTTCTAAGTACATTATTATTTAGAGACACTACAATAGAGTCAATGTGATAAGTTCTTGAAGAATGGAATACCATAAGTGTTGTCTTAGATGGGTTAATGGATAGCTTGTTTTTTACACACCATGAATGAACATTCGCTAGGTCAGCGTTAAGCTTATCCTGCAATGCGAGTAAATTTTTATCAGATGCGAAAATAGTGGTGTCATCGGCATAAAGAAGGCAGTGTGCATGTGTTAATATTTCTGGCAAGTCATTAATGAATATGAGAAATAAAAGTGGCCCAAGTATTGATCCCTGAGGCACGCCTGTATTTACAATTTTTGATGAGGAGAAGACACCATTAACTTCTACTATATATGGTCGGTCTATTAGATAGTTGCGAATTAATTGTAAAGGCGGCCCAGAAATGCCATAAGATTCAAGTTTACTTAAAAGAATAGGATGGTTAATTGTATCAAACGCCTTACTGTTTCTCGGAGAAAAGAAAATCGCATTAGAATAGGGTAAATACTGTAATAATTCAATGTGCGCTACTGTTTTTGCTTTAAAATGTACCTGAGGCAGGCCGAAAGAAGCCATTTTCGACAGGAGGTTGACATGTGTTCATTGCACTCACTGTACCCTAAGAGCCGCCAAGATGGACGCTGCCGCTATCGGAGTCACCACTGCGGTCACCATTGGGGTCGGGTGTGTGTGTGATCACCAACCAAGTTCAAATTAATTATCCGGCGAAGGCTAACTTCAGGATCAAAATAACGAAAGTTTGGTCGCATAGAAATGTATGGGTGCCGGCCAGGACTTTCAGTCAGGATCGAATTAACTGGAGTCAAATTAACGGAAGTCTACTGTAAACTGAAACTCACCTTAGTTCTAATTTTTGCTACACTATGGTAGTTGCAGCATGAATTATATAACGAAATTGGTCATTTTTCTCTCACCTTAAATCATTTTAGTGAGGGACAAGCAAGTGGTGAGCTTGCGGGTAAAGTTGAGAACAAAGTTGTGGCTAACGCCTAGATTGCTCTCGTAAAAGAAAGCAGAAGCAATGTATTAAAATGCTCTTGGCATCGAGTGTTTGCTTTGGGTATGTTCATGGGGGCAATTGAAGCATTTTAGAAGGGTAATCCACCAGCATAGCTTGACTTAAAATTTTCCTTCAATGTCCCTGTGAGCAGAATGCCCTCAAACAAATGCGAAAGTAGAGAGATCTGACCGGAAGTGCTGTTGTGACGTTTCCACCACGCATGAACAGCCGCATCAACGTGGAGGTGGCCAGGCGCATGCGTGAGCTTGGCACAGACTTGGTGGTGTTGGAAGGCATGGGCCGTGCGGTGCACACCAACCTGGAGGCACGCTTTTGCTGCGAAGCCATCAAGGCGGCCGTCATAAAGAACCACTGGCTGGCACAGCGCCTAGGTGGCGCCATGTTTTCCGTCATCTTTCGCTACGAGACACCCGAGTCACGCCAGGTACACAGCTGCTCTCTTCCCATTCTTTCTGTAGTTTTTTCTGTTGGTGAGGCTGAAACTTGGAGAGTAATAAGAAAACTTAAAAGGCTAGGAACCGGGAAATGAGCGTTGGAATGGAAAACGATAGGTGTAGCCTTAAGAGAGAGACGGCAGTATGGATTAGAGAGAAGACACGGGTAAATGGTATTTTAGATGAGATTAAGAGGACGAAAGTGGGTTTCGCAGGCCAGGTAATGCGTAGAACGCATAACGCCAGGTGCCCAGGTACGTGCATCATCTGCTTAGGTGCTAAAGGTGAATCTAATAAGAAAATTATACATTTGCCAGCCCTGCAGCTTTACCAAGATTTCTCCAGTAATATGTACTGCTCATATATTACCAATTTAGTCAAAGTCAAATTTTGTTGCAGCTGGCCTTTAAAACATTGTGATTTCTGCGTCACTGACACTTCTGTATTGTAGAGTTGGCATATACAGTAAGAGCTTGTTGATAAGCATTGAAAAAAAAAAATGCAAGAAAAGCTTACTAACCAGGAAAACGTACGATCCAAAGTCACTAAAAAATCTCGCAGACTCAACTGTAGATGACATCTACGTTATGCGAAGCATGGTGTGAATTGTGGCGGCAGCCCATGCACGCCGAGCTAGTGGGGCACGAGCGGCCCGAGATGCACGTTGTCGTTCTTGCGGCTTCGGCAAGGTTACGTTTGCACTCCTTGAATATGGTCTGGGTCAGCAGCTTCTTCGAGCGGGGCATTCTGGCAGGAAGTTTTCACGTGCCCACACGGCACGAATCGTTGCGGCACGAGACGCTGTCGTGCATTGAGCTGATAGGACCCGAGCCGCCCGACATGTACGTTGTCGTTTTCCTACCGTGGTGTTTTAAGATGGTGACGTGAAACAGACAAAATTGAGCTGGTGGACAACACTGGAATACGATATGCTACCAGAGCGAAACATGACTCAGCCAGCCCTGCAGCAGGAAACGGCCGCGCATTTGGGTTATCGCTTATTAAAGGCGTGCAGTACGCTCTTCCAATGGCACTATGCCATGCATGGTGTGACAAGATAGATTAAGATGCTTATCGCAATCGCGTTGGCGGCAATAGCTGTGAATGCGGTGTGCGATGACCCACAAGGAGGTTTGCTGGTACCGGAATAGGAAACTGAGTGTGCACGAGCGTTTTCACGTGACTTGGGTAGACAAGTACTATGGGGAAGCTACTGCGGTGGGCAACTACTGTTCTTGATCGCACGAGTCTTGCGCCTTTTCTTGTTTGCATGGAATCTAGCAGCCGAAAGCTTTATCATACGATCACACTTTGCCGATGTACTGCACGTTGGTGCCAAAAGATTGTTTTCCGGGAACATATCAACTAGTAAAAAAAAACTGTGTAACTGTATTGGGTCATTTTTTGTGTATCGATTGCAGACATTGGTGCGTTGAAATCATACAACACGAGATCGGATCAACTGTACATTTTTTGCACTTGGCAATGCACATGTGTACATCGAAATTGTATTTGCTAGTCAATCATTTCTGCATGTCATCTGCTTGTTCTCTTATAGAAAACTGCAGTTTTTCTTTTGTTGCTCAATTATATACAGGGCAGTCTTAACTGAGTACGAATTGCGTTTTCATACATTCTCCTTTCTTGTGTCTTTTAGGAGCCTGCTGCAAATGCAACGTCGAACAGCACTTCTACCACGGTCTCATCTCAATGACTACGAAGTCCAGGTCTCAAAGCTGAGACGACCTGAAACTGAGGCGCCTTGGAGAGTGAAGTGTGTTACGTTTTTTGTTTTGTTTGCAGGGCCTCTGATTTTTTTTTCTCCCTTTTTCCCTATCCTAGGACAACCAAACAACACGGAAAAAAAAAATGTGAGAAATGTGTGCTCACTGGACTTTTCATGGTGTGCTGTGTGCACCTTTCTGTAGCCCAGCTTGCGTACATCTCAGATATTGTATATAAGCCATGTACAGAAACTGGACAACGTTTGTTTGTACATAGGAGAGACTAGACAAAGGATGTTGCCTCTAGCCGGCTGATGTATTCTGTAAAAGTTTTTAATGCAAGGGCACCCATTGCACTCTTCAAATAAAGCTTGAAGAAACTGGAGTTTGTGCTGATGATGTTCCTAGTGCACATTGTTCCTTGTGCAATGACATGTTCTTTTACTAAAAATTATCCAATAGGAAACACCTCTTTAAAACAATTCACATCCACACAGCACATCTGTGAAGTAAGCCTTCCACACGGTGTGCTCTCTGTATATATAGTGTCTGTGGCACGAGACAGTACGAGCAGAATAAGAACTTCTGCGCTTGAAACATGATGAAAGCAGTGATCATGCTTTTATGTGCCCTGTGAAGCACTTTTGCCCAAGTTTAAGAACTGTTGCAAACATTTGGATGACTCAATAATTTTTTGATGCGAAAAACTTCCCGCTGCTGGGGGAAAAGAAAAATAACTTGTACAGTACTAGTAAATTGCATTCTAAACCAGCCAAAGTCTGAACTTAGCCAGTTTTGAGGACATTTACAGCACCAAAATGACGAACACGGGAAAGTACTTTGAAACCTGCGACGTCGCACTGACATGCGGGCGCAGGGATTTGGCCGTGAAATTCAAAAAAGAAACTTGGGACCATTTTCTCCTCTAAGAATGAGCCTGCTACAATGAAATTGGCAAGAATAAAGTTTTGAAAGAACACTTTATTAGTCTAAATTGATTTCTCTTTAGTGTCCCTTTAATTTACTGAAGTTATTTCTTGATGATATGTTAGTTAAACGGACCGTGAAATTATTCTGACGATCGTGTACATACTTGCCGAGTCGCTACGGTAGGTCCTTCTGATCAATAACAGACAGATTTAGGCACTGTACGTAAAGCGTATCGCAGTGGTGCCGTTCACCTGCGTTTTTCCTTCCCACGCTATGTAGCATGGGTGAATGATTTCATTCAAGCAAGCGATCCGACTGACTACCCACGTTACGTCATCACGATTGCTTGAAACATGTCGCTCCTTTAAGGAATCCCTGAAACAGTTCAGAAATTTTGTAGGCTCATAAGGTACAACTGCAGTAAAACATTCACATCGCAATTTGTGTGAAGCACCTCATATATAAGAGAGCTACGGACGATTACAAGTTACCCTCCTCCATAGACATGCTTTTTCTCAACTCGCTCGCCAAGCGATCAGGACCTGAGCTTCACTGGCTCTGCATCACGATAGGACATCGTGTCATCTACTTCCGGTTGTCTTGGAGCCAGCACTCGAAGCCTCTCCAACCTCTCTGCCAGCCGCCTGGCATTCGATTCCAAGCGAGAGCTATCCAAGCAGCGTGCATCGTGAGCGTTCTGTCACAGCACTGAGCGTGTCCAGTGTTCTGGTAACCACAGCCAGGCTGGGCATTTTGACGTATGGGCGGAGGCGTAAACTAAAGCCTCTCAATACTACTATCGCTGTGGTGAAGCAGCTTTAGCGAAGACGTACGTGAGCAGCCTGATCGGTCAGCACGGTCCAGCCACCTGGTGGCACAGAGTTGAACCAGCCAAACAAAGAGCTAGTATTGTTGTAACCAAGTGTAAAACATTTTAAACATTTCGAAAAACAATGTGTTCACGATTACACTCCAGCAAAAAATTTCCACCAGCAGCAAATTAGAATACACTTCGTTACTGCTATATTAGTTCCGTGTTTCGTTGAGCTCTGTGACACCAGGTGGATGCACCGTGCAGGCCATTCATGTTTGCGCCTCCGCTCATCCCATAAAATGCTCAAGCCCAGTCCGCTTGCGCTTGCCTTTACCTGAATACCAGACACGCGAAACACTATTGTGGTAGTAATCTTTCAGTGTGAAACGGCCGCAAATGCGTAGATGCTGGTGCCGTAGATTTTAGCTTGCCCTACTGACGTCATATGGTCACCATGTGTCACTTGTCAAGGGCAGCTGAAAACTCAGGGGAGCGGTGCCACTGCGATCAGTAGCGATTTACATTTTTTAAACCTTATAATTGCACGCTTTACATGGAGCACTTAAATGTGTCACTTAATGATCAAAAGGGCCAACCCTAATGACTCAATCAATACGTTTGTACAAAATTATCAATATCGTTTCAGGGTCCCCTTCAGCTTACTTTTAGTAGCATACCTATGCATAGTAATTTGTGTACCGTTGAGAGTAAGTGCACAAGTGCAATAAATGTAGATGTTTATTCAAACCAATGTTGTTCTTCTTTCCGGGGTTTTACGTGCCAAAACCAGTTCCGATTATGAGGCATGCCGTAGTGGAGGGCTCCGGATTAATTTTGACCACCTGGGGTTCTTTAACGTGCACTACAACGCAAGCACACAGGCGTTTTTGCATTTCGCTTCCATCGAAATGCGGCCACCGTGACCGGGATTTGATCCCGCGACCTCGTGCTCAGCAGCGCAACGCCTTAGCTAACTGAGCCACCGCAGCGGGTATTCAAACCAATGGCTCACTTCCGTCTGATAATGCAAATCAAATCGTCTACTACAGCTCTGGCAATGGCAGCCGATGGGATGCAGAGGGGTTGTCACAGTGAAAATAGCAGCAGCGATGTCTTCTTTGGCGGCAGGAACATGAATGGCGCCAGTGCTGTATTGCGCTCGTCTTGCACTGCAGGTGTGTGCAGGGAGTAAACTGCAGTGACTGCACGCTGTAGGGGATGCGAGCGCTGCACGTCAATGTTAACGCCAACCTCCTTGGTGAGCACAGCGATCAGCCGCAGTTTTGAAAAGAAAGGCGCTTTTGTCAGAGAGCCAAGTTTTGTAATTTGCCCAGAATTATGGTAGAAAAATATCCTAACAAACCGAGATCTAGAAAAAAAGCATTGTGAAGGCAATTGAACGTGCCTTACGTGTAAAAACATGTCAGAAAGCAGACTTTGGTGTAGTGGTACAGCCTCTGCCTCTCACGCAGAAAGTGTAGCTTTGATTCCTATTGCCAATGTCGGGGGGGGGGGTTTTCTTTTTTGCCATAATTTTGTTTTTTGTTTTTGAATTCTAGAGTAGAGGAAACGTTACATATTGCCCATTTTACCACACTCACAAGTTAGCAACGGCTCTTATTATTTTCCACTGATGGCTACAAAGAAATCTTATCAGTATAATGCAGAGACAGTCGTAAACCTACATATTATAAGATATTTGCATGTTATCAGGTGTTTATCAAACCAAAATAACCCAATAACAGCTACTTTATAGCTTGTACATTAGATGCACATCTGCAGCAATGCAGCGACCACCCATGGCGGCATCCGTCTCTTTTCGCTTCATGTAACTCAATCCAGTGAACATTACACGCAGTGCTGCCGCATCTGCATCCACCACACGAAGTGCATCTTTAAATTTCGTTCCGTGCAGCCCAGGCTTCATGAGAACAACTGCATAGGAAAGAGATGCAGGAACACACTCGGTTAAAATCAACTGGAAGTTGACAATAGTTGCGTCACTGCACAAAGGAAGTGGGACATAGCAATGGCCACACGGTGTAAAAGTTGAGGAAGAACTATGCAGCTTGAGGGGAGGGTAATGTTTAACCACTCGTATCTGTGTTATAATATCACGCTGACACAAAATGTTTGTGAGAAAGCATTCTTGAGAGATGCCCTCTGTGTTTAGGTGTACGGCAAAAACATTTTCAGGGACCCTTTAAGCTCGGAGACACTGCTACACAATGGTTCATAATCATCACATCCATTTCCGCACTATATATATATATATATGATGCCCTAACATCTTTTTGATGATGTCCTAACAATTTTTTCACAGAAGCTTTGCTCGTTCAGCTTGCTTTTACTGTCAACAAGCAAGCAGAGCAATCAGTGCAGTAAAAAGGCAAGGCCTCTCAAAATGACCACTCGTAGGTTGGCTTTATCACGATCTCAATGGTTACAAAGATGACTGCTAAGCCGCTGTGACCTGGTTTATTTCTGTCGCTTTGTTCGCAAGTGCTTGACACATCTGCACAGGCCACGTGTCCTGCAGCATGAAAACAGCCTTCAGCTCGCCGATAAAACAAACAAACTGAAGAGTAGAGACTTCCACGAGTTGAAAGGCACAAAATTGCCCGAATGATGGCAGTAGCGAGCCTTGTCAAATTGCTCCCCGACACAAATTCAAACACAGCCGCTGCAATGTCAATGATCTTTATTTACATACGCAGTGGCTTGCAAAATACAAACTAGATCACAGAACATCTTTGTCTTTTTTCTCATGCCAAGAAAGACCTTCACAACTAAAGTGTTCTCAACGAGGCATGAATTTGCCATATGGCACCACGGGGCCCCATTTACAGGTAAAGCACACAGTTGGGGCACCTGTACAACATATCACAATGTCATTAGTACAGGATTCCCCCCACTAAGAAATATTGCAAAGACCCTTTACATACTTCTTACTCACCGCAAGTTTGGTGTACAGAGAAGTGAACCAACTCTCATGCGAAAACAACATTCTGCCACGTCAAGCACCACACAAGAGTAGACGGCATTAGTACAAGAAATGTTTTCCAAAAGTTCACAAAAGCACGTGCTCTGATAGCTACAAGAGTTCTTGCAGCTATTGCAGCTATAATTTTCTTGCTAATTAGTGTCGCACCTGTTGAAGGCACCACAGTTGTGATAATGCGTGTGCAAATTCTGAGTGATTTGAATACCACCATCTTTGATGTGATCGCTCACTCCATCGTCGTGAGAAGTCGTGCATCATAAATGTTCAAACATGTCGTCTTGTAGAAGAGTAAAGGTGCACATAGTGTGTGAATGAGTGACGCGAACCCTATCTTAGCCAAAAACTCCTGCATGAATAAGACTGTGCGTTTTATATCTAGAAAAGACTGGATCATTGCCAGTATATCATAAATGAGCATACCGACATCCCAAAAGGTTCATCGAAAGTTTATCCACAGCTTTTGCATTGATTCTAAAAAATTGGGCTACCTTTCAATGAAGGTCGCATTGAGTGGCAACAAAAAGCAATATATGTCAATGCCCTCCATTTTGAACTCCTTCAGTTAAACTTACTGTCTAGGTTGTTAAGTGAAAAGGCAAAGAATGTTTACGAAGACAGTGTTTAACTAAGTGTCGAGCACTTCATAGGACCACACTGTTACATTTTCGGACCACTGCCTTTCAGTCCTGCACACATCAAACTACAATCCTTCAACTACGCAAAAAACAAATGCAGGCATACTTCGCAATAGGGATAACATTGTCCACAGCAGCCTCTGTACACTAATTTGACGTGCCATAAAATGGGTCACTGTGATATGGGATTGGTACCGACACTGTGACATCAAAGTTCCAAAGTCTGATGATGACTGCACGCAACATGAATTGTTTCATCCATTCTTTCAAAAAATATTACTATCACAATGTGAACCAAGCCTGGTTAGAAAGACCTCTGGCTGAAAGCCTAGGCACACAATCCACAATCTTTTCATCCTTAACCCATAGCGACTTTCCCTTTGTCATGTAATGCCCCAATTAGATGGGCAAATTTAGTTACACTTTGACTGAGTGCACTACGCCACAGTGAGTGTCACTATGGCTGACACAGTGCTAGATGGGAAAGGTAAGTCGCAATCGGATTTAATGGAAGTACTGATTGGCCTGCACATTATGTATGTGTTATTCTAGGCAATATTTGACAAAAGAAGAACATTAACGCAATCAGTCGTGAATAACGAGACTGCTCTCATTGGCAAAGGAAAAATGCCGTTTCCAAAAAGCGGGGATGCTTGGAACATGAAATCGTAAAAAAAAAAATGATTTCGGAATTAGTGCCGGCCATGCAGTGAGTATTGCTTTATCTATTTTTGGAGCACTGTCATCGAGGCTACACACTACAATGCAGCAAAGCGAGTTCCATGGATGCACTCTACATTGGGTGTCACTAGTAAAGCTTTCCATGTGACAGCCTGCAAATTACTCTAATGACAAAGTGCACACGCTCAAGGTTATACTAAACTTGCCCATCTGACAAGAGTTATAGCCGAGTGCAGCCTACCAAAGAAGAAAGACCTGGCCTGATTACCATCACTCACATAACCAGCAGGAAAACTGGCAGAACAGTTGAACACTTGTCATAAATGCTGAACAACACTTGCATTAGCTGTGTGCCAGCGTTTGTTTAGTGTGCATATTTTCTGTGTTCCGTCTGTTTCTGTGCTGATAAGAGAGTCACTAGAAGAACTCGGCCAGCCATCGTGCCCCATGCAACAGCAATGCCTTCATCTCAACCCATGGGGTGAAGCACGAATTTAGCCTCTTCCAGTTCTCTACGTAATGCAAAACTGTGCAAGTAACATTTCGAACAGCTGTAATAAATCTGGGACGTGCATACAAGAAGGGTACAAGTGTAACAAATTTGAGTGCAATTACAGTATAATCACCTCATGCCATATGCTAAGTCTTGCGAAAGATGGGCAAGATAGCAGATATAACAAAAAAAACCTGCTAGTTGTTTACTTCACTCAATCATTTAATTGCCAAGACAGGAAAACAGAGGTGTTCAATTAGGGTAACCTGTTTGTCAAATCAAATGATGCTTGGAAAATGTGGGCTTTTAATATCAAGTTGAATATGAATAGCCCTTTTTATGAAAAATATGGCTGAGAGAGAAAGCATAAAAAATGTTACCTGTGTCCCTGAATACACAAGATGCTCTTTGTAAATCTGTCCCAATGGGCAGCTTGCGAACGAGCGGAAAGCGAAAGGTCATCGCAGTTCATGTGATCATGACAATGAAAATAGCAGAAACAAAAGGAACATCACATGACTAGATGCATGAAGGAAAATTGTAGAATGTGCAACTGCATATGTGCAGTGCATATTAACAGAAACAACTCGAAAAAAATTAAAAATCTGTGCTTACAGCTGCTTTTTCAGCTTCATATATTCAACCATGATGGCCTTTTTTAGTCCAAACCTTAATATATAAAACTTGATGTCAGCTCCTGCCTGGTTAGTTCAGATAAAATTAGAAACTGGAATCGTCTGCATGCCTTCGTAATAGAACAGCATACTTCTGCAACAGGCAGATTGGCCTTGCTAATAAATAAAAAAATGTGGTTACAGTGACAGTGTGTGCTGCTTCCATTATTTGCCAGTGATTGGCAACACCAGTCTACCTGTGGGCAAGAACTTACATTCTTCAGTGGCAAGGTACACAGAGGATGCCAGAAAGCAGGCAAATGCCAATTATTTTATTTGAGATGAAAACAAACAACATTTTGATCATGGAATGAAATTTGGGAGCCAGTAAACAAGCAAAAGTGTAAAATCTTTTCGATCTGATATGTTGTTTCTGTTACTGTTCTCATTCGTCGCAATTAACTATATGCAGGTCACTGTACTAAGGTAACATAGAAAATTACTAATCATATTGTTCAGAAAAGGAACAGATTTTGAACCACACCACCATACAGAAAGTCAGTGACGTGGTAGGCAATATGAAGAGAAATAGAACTTTTCATCAGTCGAGAAACGAGTCTAGGGGTAGCATAAAAACAAACCATACTTGGTTAGGTTGTTTGCAGGCTACCACAGAGCATCTCACCTCAACACTACTTAACAAGTGGTTACTCAGTACAGCAAAAACACTTTCCCCTTCCACCCCCCCCCACCCACATACCTATTAACCTACACTACTGAAGATAATTCATCCATAACAAAATACTGATGGAATAACATGCTTCTGGCTAAAGTTGCCTTTTAAGGGGCCCTGCAATGCCTTTTGAGCAAGGTAAATAAACCATAATAGACACAATGCAAATATTGAGTCGAATATTACTCACTTGCACACAGCATCGAAAGTACAGTATTGCTGTAAAGATTATTCCTGCTTTACTGTGGCTTTTTCTAAAACCTCACCAGCATTTGGTTGGCCTGATGATGCCAAGGAGTCATTCCAGGTCTGTTAGCTGAACTGCTGAGTACATCATGAGATATCATTAAGTTGGCAGAAGCAAAAAAAAAAAAATCAACAATGCTCTCAGTTTTACCATTAGCTTGTTCCAAATTTCAAATGGCCCATCCAAAAGGGGCATATGCTCAAGTTATGCTGCCTCCCTTCATTTCGATAGCCTATGTTGTGCAATGCATTTTTGCCCGCAAGTTTTCTACGAGCATCTGGAATTATCTAAATGCTGCATTAGTCTCGTTTGCAATTACTGCACAAATGCAATGGAACGCACTTCAATAGTCATGGTACTGAAGACAGACGTAAAGCTGCACCACTACTGTGCGGCCATTGGCTGCAAAGGCGCCAAGAGTGACGTGAAAATTCTACATCGAGTGGCTCAAGAAGCCAAGCCACAACCTAAGCCGCAACCGGATATACTAACCGCAAGCACGGTTAGTATACCCCAACAAGCTGCCAACGTCTGTGCAGCCAATGGTCACTAGAGTTACTGCGTTACTGCTTCATCTGGCAGCATATACAGTATATCGAAACTCAAGAGTGATTTGAACGGTTAACCCTTGACTGGCAATAACTCCCCTCGTACGCTATACATCCAAATACTTCTCAATGGAGGTGTTTTAACACCATATTCGTTTCATAAACCTGAGAAAAGGCATAGCAGGAACCCTTGGAACTCAATGCGGCCGGTAAATTACCGCCGCAAGTGTGTACCTTTATACAAACAGGCACGCTCAAATAGTCGTAAGTAAACTTGATATTTGGCACATACAACTGAACACTCAAAGAAATGAAGCGCTGAATTCTCAAATTAAATACTTTGATTTGAAATGGAACAGTAACAAGTCTCTAAACGTCCCCCCTTTTGTAACACACCACTTTTATGCCCATGAATGACTGCATTTACACCGTGAGATAAACAAAGCCACCCTCCCCCTCCGACTTTTGCCACATGTTAAAGCCGAAAGAGTGGTGCAACACGATGAGGTCAAAAACACAAAGTGACAAGACGTGTGCACCTACCAACATAGCGTCACTGATCAATCTTTTGGACATGGAAGGGGCCATAAAAATGTTCAAATAGTCAAACAGTACGATTTACCTAATTTCAAGAAAAAATATATCTTGTTAGACTTTACAATGAAAGCACAACAGTACATTCGTTTACGGAGTCTTGCTCAGTCTCGTGGATCAATGAAGTAATATCAGTGTGAAGGTCAAGGCTAGAAAGGGGCTTTACATTCTCTTGTCACGTGGCCCGATCTGCTTCAAGCATCGTAACGACGCCACAGAGTGCAGATGACGCGATCGTTACTGCATAAGTTCGGTTCAGAGTTTTCGGCTTACACACGAGCTTAATCTAAATAGTCCATTAAGGGGCACTAACAAACTTGGTATGCTAATTGTACATAAAAACTATGTTTATTATAACATAAAAAATGTCAATTTTTTTTCTCTCCATATGTGTTTGGATATGACGTGCTCCGTATTGTCTGGTGGCTGCCCTTTACTTTTGTTTTTCTTGTTCTCTTTAATTTTATTGTCTTCCTAAAAAACATGTGCTTTGAAAAGCAGATGCTTCTCACAAATAAATTGTCCAGTTAGCAGCAGACCTGACAACCCTACAATTCTTTTTAAATTCTACAGTCGTAGAAAAAGGATAGTAAAGTTTGGTGAAAAATACAAAAAAGTGTCCGATTACTCAAGATGTTGACTGTGCATTAAAGCTTTATAAGCTTTGTTCAATAGGGATACTATACTGTCAACAGGCGCTTTGCTCAATAGTTGCGGTAAGAAAGATCTGCACCACAAATGTTTATGAACTGTACTGATGAAATATTCACATAACGGTGGCCGAAATTTCATTTGCTGTTATGCGTTGGTTCTACAAGTTGGTGTCACTGCTGCACAGGTGGGTCCGTATCATAGCCACCTATATACGCTCCATGCCTGTCGGATCCCCACAAAACTGGCGTTGTCTAAGGAGGCGCCATTACGTAGGGGGAGAGTCATTAAATTTTCGCCAGGGTAACGACCAGCCTTGCCAGCACCCTATCACGCACCTTAAGCACCGGTGGCAGCAGAATGCAAAAGTTGGTCCGTGCTCTAAAAGTAACAATGATCATGTGCAGCTGTAGCGGATGATTTCGTTTCGAAAAGCAACTATAAGCAAAATATTTGTATTTCACTAATCATTACCACCCTTTTATTTGACATCCATGCATCTTTTTGTCAGCAGCAAACACCAAACATGTGAAAAGTGCACTTGAGACAATCTATAAGTGAGGCCAGAGCCCCATTTTCAACGACAGCCGCTTCTCATTGGTTTGCCAATGATCCCGCAGGCACAGCGTATACAGGAGGCTATGTCCACACACCTAATTATTGGGTCCGTAAAATCGGGCTAGGAAAAATTGCTCAGCGACTGTATTTGTATTCTTTTGAAGTAAACTTTGCCCTAAACTAGGTGCAAACAAAGTCTTTATTTTAAGGTTGCTGGTGTCACCACACTGATAGTAGCTCTAAAATCTGGCATTATATCATAAAACCATAAACGTTGGCCGGTATGTAGTAACTCACACATAAAATGAGAGAGAGGACTGATTGGCCATCAATGCAGAGGACAGTTCACGTTGCCGGGGTCGCGTACTTTGTCACCATTTTGCTTTTCCGTTCCTCTGTCTTCTGATATGAACGAGCAGCCACCTCAAACCAAGATTATTTCCCCAATGTGTTTGGTATCTTTGGTTGTTGATCGTAGAAACGTCAAGCGATTGAATGGCAGCTGATGGGTTTTTTTGCATGTGTCAGGGACTGTGGAATGCAGGCATATCATGAACCAACACAACTGTGATGTGTCACAAGTTGCGTAGGTAGTGCTTGGGCAGACCACAAATATTTTTATTTTCCTTATCACAGTTCATCGTCTTTCGCCGCAGTAACAGCGTTATCTGGAGAGAGATGGCAATAAGAGGTGACACTGGTCACTAAAACATTGTGTTCTATGCTTGCCAATGCACGAGGAAAGGTAATAGATTAAAAATGGCAGCGGTGGGCTTCAGAAGGTAAGCCTATTCCTTTGATATGAGTGATATGAAAAACTGATAAAAGGATTGATAGTGGTGTGACCATTTCAACTCGTGTTGATGGCTCTTCATAGAATTGAAGCATGTGTGAAGGGGACCGTAAGGTTAAGGCAAGGGTTTTGGCTGGAAGCAGGAGGTACATAGTAGAATCAACAATAGATTCTAAAAATGCCATTTTGACAGAAGCAGCTAATAATAAAAATGTACAGTCAACTGATTCACAACAGCTTAAAAACTGTTAAACAAAGACCCAACAGTCTGTTTAAAATCGGTATTTACCACAAAGAAACATGACACTATAGGGTCTCACTAGCAGGTCTTTGGCCAAAGCTCCTGATGAAGATATGTCAGTGTAGTAGATGTAGCAGCCACCACCTTTGCACAGGTCTGCAAGCTGCCCCACAGCATAAGAAAGGATCAAGTGCATGGCAGGCAGTTCGAAGGCAAGTTAGGAAAAGACCACAGTGGGGAAAAAAAGAAGCTGGCAGTCCTAATGCCATGTGCAATGTCATTTTTTTTTTTTTTCGTCCGCATGCACACATCTAGACATCAAAGGGGTAGCACGTCTGAAGAGTATTTCAGGAAAGGAACTGGAGAGAAGTGATTGACTGTGCACAAACTGGGGCCACAAATCCTGGCTGCACCGTGCCTGTGGGCACACACTGTTGCTATCGCAGAACGAGTCCTGATCTTTATTCATTGGCAGCCTTTGCTGGCAACACTGGCAGCATGTGCCACGGCTTTTCTGTAAAAAGGAACAGGCTGCGAGCATCACTGCGCACAAACAACTTTTTCAAACCAGCACCAGGCAAAGTTCAGTGCAGTAAGGAAAGCACTTCACGCAGCTCATTCCAAGACCTAGCAGGCGACACCATAATAGCTTCTCACGTTTTTTTTGCAGAGGTAAGTGCAAGTTTTCCAAGGTGACGAACAGCAGCTAGCCCTCTGAATCAAAAGCCAACTGGACCTCGTGGTCACGTGTGCCCATGGCCGTGTTTACCAGCAGAACAGAAGACGCAGGCGGCAGCAACGCATTCAAGGTGATTGGCCATCAAGCGCACGGGACAGTTCACATTGCAGGGGGTCTGATGTAAGCACGAAAACAAACGCGGCAAGGTAAACCCGCCAACAATTTGCTAGCAATTGTTATGTCCCTCTCTGCTACACGATTCAGCTGGCTACTGGCTGCGAGTTGCACAAACCAAAGCTGCTGCACCGATTCTTGCACCTTACATACCTTCTTTGGTTTGGCGGAGACCAAATTTCCTGCTTCCAACAATGAGTCCACGCACTTCAGGCGAGAGTAACAGCAACACGCACAAGGACCATGCCAAACAACAGTCGCATGAGTGCTGGCTGACTGACACAAGATGAGTGATTCGTCTGAACCAAGTGAGTGACTGATCAAAGCAGAAAGCTGCGACAGTGTCTCCGCCAGGAGGTCACCAGTTGAGTGCAGAGGCGATGCACCCTACTCAGCGCACATCGCTCATTTCATGAGCAGTCCCAACTGCATGCTCTGAGCAATGCAATAAATACATGGCCACAATGCTTCTCGAAGTCAAGCTGTCTGATGCAAACATAACACACAGACGCAATAAAACCAAGCTGGCAGCTAAGATCACATCGGCTTGCAGCTGCCAATACCGAAGCACTTCGCAAGCAAGTAGTGTAGCATACATGTGCGAAAGACTTTCATGACACTTGGACTTGAACATCGCACTCTATGGCTACCAGTGACGCTGCACATCTGAACACTTGTTTCCCGATTGCAATCAGCCACCATGGTCAACTTATCTCTGCTCGCATAGCTGTCTCAGCAGGAGATAGTCACGCACTACAAATTCACAGCAGGCAAGCTGCGCTACACAGCTGTCACCCCTTTGAACAGCTCCAAGATGGGCCACGCTCCCCAACTGGAAGCAGTTGGACAGGGCCACAATTTGGAACTTGACAATTAGGAATCGGCTATGCATGCCCCAACCTCGCCATGCGCATTCCGAAGGATCCTCTGTGTGGCCAACAGCGAGGGGGTCACCTTCGTGCAGCTGCAATGACCCGCTCCCGACAGGACGCGCGCAGCTGCTCAATGTGTGCCCGCTTCAGTGACCTGGGCTCCTTGAAGATGGCCTGCATTTGCAGAGAAGAAAAAGTCAGCACAATGTACTCAGATTAAGTGAGTAAATCTGACCAAACTTGATCCAATGTATACCAGCTGAATAATTATTGCAACTGATTCAAGAAATTATGAAAACATTGGTTGGGCTGCTGTGTTTCCAATACATTTTCACCAAATGAACTAACCGAAGCAGTCTGCAATTTATTAAACCATTTTACTTCTATAGCCAATGCAGTAACAGAGTAATGTAGTACTACCTCTGCAGCAGAAGAAGACATGTGCAGAATACTGGGAACAATTATACATTGTGGGGATGCGTGACTCTCGCGCATCTCCTGTAATCCGGCTTTACTGCGTGGCTAAGTGCGGGCGGCGGTCGTGGTGGTTGCAGCGCATTGCGAGAGATGGCGTGAGTGTCGCGATGCTAACGCCACCGAACTGCGGGGTGACTTGGGAGAAAAAGGTCAAAGGCGCTTCCTCTTGGGCTTGGGGATCGGCGGCCAACACGCACGAACGCTTCGCACGTGCGCCGGCCCGCTTCGCGCCACCGTCGCGCGAGGCTAAGAGCAGGACACCGGTATGGACGAACACAGATCGTTCGAGCGCGCCACCGTTCGCGTGGCTGTACACGGGAACGACTAGGCGATGGTGTCATAGCATGGGGCGAACGTATTCGCTCACTATCGGGTCGCGGTGAGTCGGACTTCCGCGATTTGTCGCGCGCCTGTGTGAATGTTCTATTGGTTGTAATTCGGCTAGTGTGCATTAGTGTATGAAAGGTGCAATAAATGCCCTTTTGATTGTTTGCACTACTGTGTTGTCGTTCCTTTGCCCCAAGAGCATGTGTGAGACCCCACAACATCAAACAACTATTGTGCTTACTTTGAATCTTGCACGGCTGTAGACATTTCAACGCAAAAAGTAGGCAGGGATTGAAAAGAGACCACATGACACAAGCACTGGGTCGTGTGGCTGTTTGAGTAGTCAATGAGCAGTCAACTACAAATATCTCTCAGCATGTGATGGATATGGAGAAAGATGGAGGTCTGGCTGCGACGGTGCAGCACCTGCTCAGGCAGGGAGAGCAGGTGCTGCACATGATGCGTAGGGCCTCCAACCGAACCAATGGAGTGAAGGAGGCTGATAAGCTGCAACTACGAAATGCACTAATTATGTCGCGCCTGCGGTACCATCTGCCCAGTGGCGTAGCCAGGGGGGGGGTTGGGGGGGTTCAAACCCCCCCCCCCCCGAAATTTTTTCAGCAAACCCCCCCCCCCCCTACTAACCCACCCTTTGTTTTCGTCGCTTCGCGCTGACATAATTCATGAAACCGGTGCTACTATCACAATTTAATTCCTGGGCGCTTCCGTTTGGGTTGGTAATTTACAGCGAATCATGTCTGCATATGGAAAAAACTGTCACGGTGTTTGTCAAGGCTTGCACACTCTGTGAAGTTTTGGGCGAGAATGTGGCGGCCGCATTCTGAAGCAACAAATGCGCAACAAATGAAGCAACAAATGCGGCAGCCGCATTTTAGATGATGGCGAAAACGCTCGACGCCCGTTTACTTAGATTTAGGCTGCACGTTAAAGACCCCAGGTGGTCGAAATCTCCGGTATACATTTCCGCCGCTTCCCTTCAGGTGCCGGTTAGGCCGCGCTCGCGCAGGATTTTAGGCTACGTTCACACTTGGTCTCGAAGCTGTAGGAAGCGGCAAAATCTCGCCTAGGCGGCAAAACAGGCAGAAAAACAGGCTGCGAGCCAAATCGGTCTCGGGCCGATTTTTTCGCCATGGCGAAACGGAAACGCGGTGGAAAGTCGTTCTGCTTCACTGGAAGCTACACTAGCATGTAAACAACCGGACCCGGTCGTAAAATGGCACCGGGCACCAAAACCATGGCACCAAAAGTGTAGGCTGTAATGCTGATCGACGCGATCAAGAACCAGCCCTTGCTCTACGACAAGAGTGGCACTAAAACGTACTGTCAGCAATACTCGCGATAGTATTCAACGTCGCGCGACCGGAGGTGCGGCAACGAAGCCTTGGCGTGACACAACTTCTCGCGCTTTTGCAAAGCCAGGCGAACCCACCACCGCCGTTTCCGAGGTGTCCGCGTCTTCCGTTTATTTAGTGTCCATTTCTAGAAAACAAGTAGGTACAAGTATAAAAGCCATTTCTTCTTCCACTTCCATGGCAGACAATAGTTAGGCAGATTCCTCGTTGGCGCTCCATAATTCTCCTCGCACGTGTACGGTATGTTGCAGAAGTCGCGGGGTGCTTTTCTCGTCGCGACGATAGATTGGGAGCGTAGGTCTCACGTAGGACGCGCAGGCTTTGGCGAGCCCCAACACAAGGGCCAGCCCAGGTTTTAGCTGTGGTGTTCCCGTTGCCCCTTTGGTGTCCTGGAGGCGCCGACAATACGAAATGATGAAATGTTATTACAACTTGTAAATAAAAGCTATTAAAGAAATATCACGCCTAGGCACCAACCTGTGACTCAGCGCTACCGCGCCCGTGTGCGGAGAATTACGGAACGCCAACGAGGAATTTACCGAAGGTCGCAGATGACACGCGAAGTTGCGTAAAATGATCACTTTTCATGACGGTACGTGGGTCAAAGAATGAACATACCGCTCGAAATAATGCGATAATGAGAGCCACCACGCCGACAAACGTACGCAGACTAGATGGATCTGGACGAAAACGGCAGCGGCGGCCGCGGCGGTAGCAAAACAAATGTGAACAACTTGGAGAGGCGCGGAAAAAATTTTCCGGCCGCTTTGGCCTTTCCGCCCGCTTGCCGCTTTCCAAGTGTGAACGTAGGCTTAGTCTGCGCGAGAAACGTCTCTTGTTTGCGATTGCGCCCCTACGGAAGGCTGGTAATTACTGTTGTGTTGTTGAATCCCAAACCAGCAATTACGGAAGGCTAGTAGTTGCTGTTTTGTTGTGGAATCCCAAACCAGGAATGTACACACGAAGGGGTTGATGACAGCAGTGAAATTCCACCGACTCGCAATAGAATGCACGAAACAGACAGCCGACAAGCATGAAGTGTTGTGCGCAGTACAGCGTAAGTAAACTCTTGTTGCAGACGCTGACAGTTCTCGTCGGAGTTCACGCGTCCTGAGAAATTGTTTATGCGCACTATGCACTGAATAATACCGGAGTTCATTCCTGCATCACTATAGTACACCAATCAGTCGAGATTCTGTGAGGTACAAGGCCGCTTCCTGTTTGCACCGGCGTAAGTGAAGCAGAAATGACTTGCACGCACTACTTTAAATGCGTACACATGCCATATCTATGCTGTGCGGTGAAATATTCTGTACAATTCGGAATCTGTTGACGTAAAGGCAAATGACGGCTGCACGCTCGCACACAGCGCAAGACACAGCGGCCCATGCACTTGCCGCAGGAAATGCAACCCTCTCGTATAAGGGAGCGAGGCGACGAAAGCTTCGAAAAAAAATAATAAAGCCTTACGCGTTTTTGCGCGTATTTAAGTTTTCTAGCGCAAAGACAGCAGCGAACAAGTTATTGCTATGGGAGTAGGTATAGCCTGGTCACACGTACATTTTCACGCGTATAGCCGTCCTTGACTTGTGAAACGCACTTCGCCCCGACGAGGACGACGCCATCTACGCTTAACGGAAATTAACAATTAATGATGTCTTCTCCGATCGCACGGTGTCAATGATGCGTTTTCGAAGACTGGTCCATTCAGTGGCGCGATGAGAGACCGTTGCTCCAAACGCCCACTGTACCTGTCGTACTTACTGTATTTAATGAGCTTACTTTAGTTTTTACTTAATATCGTCACAAGCACACGCACACGCGAGGGGGGGGGGGAGGTAGGGGCGGTCCCATGTCTTTGATATACATGTCTAGAGTCTGCTTACACTACCGCTATTTATTATCGATCACGTGACCTAGAGGAAAGCAGAAGCTTGCCCACCCCCCCCCCCCCGGTCGGGCCGGTGAACCCCCCCCCGAAAAAAATTTCTGGCTACGCCCCTGCATCTGCCCTATACCAATCTCCGCCAACAAGATATCAATTGGCTTGATGCTCATCCGAAAGGCGACAAAGCTGGCCATCGGCATACCGTTTAGTGCCAGCACTAAGCTCCTCCTTGACATGGGTTCCCATAACACGGTGGCGGAACTAATCAGTATTCATCGCCGTCGCCAAGAACTCCGTTTGCAGCACACAAGTCAAGGCAGGCACATCCTCCATAGCATCGGTCATCATCCACGAGCTTCGCCTACCGTGGACACGCGTCCAATACCACCAAATCAACGTGAACTCCTTACCATAGCTCCACTGCCTCGCCACATGAATCCCGAACGAGACAAGGAGAGGCGACGCCAGAGAGTTGCCTACTTCAAGAAGTATATGGCAAGATACACTGACGGCATCTACTTCCACGCTGATGCTAGCGTTGGGAAACATGGCTCCGCTATAGCAGTGGTCAATAATAACCTCCAAACTATACAGACGGCGGTACTTCCAGAGACAGATCCGACCTTAGCGGAGCTGACGGCCATCGCAATCGCGATCAAACATATGCGTCCTAGCAACTCAGCCTACCCACGAATCATATTTACCGACTCCATGGCGGGTTGCAGAAAATTGTTGCACAACGATGTCCCGGCGCACATTTCCACACTTATGCACCTCCTCCGCGGGCTATTACCTGAGGATCCCCCACCGTGCCGACACTGTGGCGAACCACCTGAACACATCCCATATTCTCTGGTCCTGTGGACCTCCCCCACCTCCCTTGCCTGCCCCTACAAGTCTTTCCCATAAACCCCATGCCGGGTGGCTGACAGAAGCCACCAGTACCGATGACCAACGGTACCTTGCGGCGTTTATCGGTGCTGCACTGAAGAATGCCGCAAGCGAGGCTCTGGACTGAGGGCCTTTTCACCACACCACCCAACATGAAAATAAAGTTTTTGTCTCTCTCTCTCTCAGCATGTGATGACTGCTGACTTGAGCAGCTTTCCTGTAAAATGCTCTCTCTCTGTCTGTGCATGTGTGGATTGCATACACGTACACACACATGCACGCACAAGATTGTCTAGTGTCACTAGGCTGCTGTCAGCAATCTAGTGATGCTACATGCTGGGCCCACAACATGCTACACAAGCAAACAGGCATGGAGCAAGAAGCAGCCAAGCTCACTTATAACATCAATGTTATCCAAGGTTCACTGCACTTACTTTCATAATAAATAAACTGCCCCCCCCCCCCCCCCCCCCAAAAAAAAATTTATGGGGTTTTACGTGCTGAAACCACCATCCGATTATGAGGCACGCTGTAGAGGGGAAGTAAAGAATAATTTGGACCACCTGGGGTTCTTTAACGTGCACCTAAATCTAAGTAAACAGGTGTTTCCTGCATTTCGCTCCCATCGAAATGCGGCCGCCGTGGCGGGGATTCGATCCCACGACTTCATGCTTAGCAGCCCAAAACCATAACCACTAAGCAACCACGGCGGGTTGTGCCCAAAAAGAAGGCCAGAAATGATATGAATGTTTGTTAAAAAGAAGTCTGTAATAGGAGCATGGTTCTTGGACAAGCTGTGCTTTCTAGGCTGTTTATGGAAGCCAGTGTTAAACTGAGGCCTCCGGAGAAGACCCATTGCTTCATAGTTGGTATGCAAGCATTTGCGATACAAAGGCTCAGAGTTGATGGAAGCAGCTCCCAATTTTTATTTTTAGGCAGATAAGTGTAGTATGAATAATTTATTTAAATAAGAAAGTTCAATAATGGCCAATAACTAAGTGAAAGCACATATGTGTTTGAACACAATAAACATAGGTAAGTGTTTGAATGCGATAAGAACAAAGCAGTTTGAAACCTCCTCTGCCCTTGTAGCTGTGCGATTTATGTCAGTCACATAACTGCAGAAGTGAATAAGCCATTCTGAAAGATAATTCCTTAGAGAGCATTGTGCAATGAAAGGAGCAAAGAATGTAATGTAAAAATGGCAGCGAGCCAAAATGTGCAGCTACCCTTGGGCAAGGGTGCTGCAGTTTTAAATTCATCATACTAATGGGTTTGATTTTAAGCCTGCATTTGTTAGTTACCGTATACACTAAAACCCCGTTAACTCGACGGTGTAAAAACTGGCAAAATATTCAAGGTAAGCGAAATCACGAAAATAAAAGCTGACTGGCTGCGCATAGACCACAGAGCCTTTCCAGAATGCTGCCAGTAATATCCGGCACCAGCCACGTCAGTGTCTGTGTGAAACGGCGTTACTGGCACTGTGCCAAGCCTGTGCACGCTTGGCACAAGTCAAGACGATTGATCCTAATGCAACATTTGATGCCAGTCATTTGAGCAATACCGCAGTTCCATCCAGACATCTAAAACCCCGACATTGCTACTTTCTCTATCGTAATGATTTCCAGGCAATTTCACTTCAAAAACTGAAAAAAGCAGCGGAGAAGTGCAAATGTTGCACCTTTAGCAGATGCCCAAGAGCGACGCTACATTTAAGACTCACCGTCATGGGAGCATCAAGCTCACGTGACGGTGAGACGTGAAGATCGCTGCGATCTTCCTGAAACGATGTGAGCTTGCATGCTGCCTCCTTCTGGGTGCAGCGCATGGGCTGATCATGCCTGCGTAAAAGCGCCAATTATCTTGCTCAAGGTCACGATTAATACGCTATGACCCCATTGACGCATCACTGACAGCATCCTAAATGAAAAAAAAAAAAAAAACGAAAAAAAAAAAAAAAACACTTCGACTCCCAGCTCACCGCAACTATGCGAGACCACGACGAAGTGGCAGTGAGCAGCCGTGCAAGTGCACGCGAGCAGTGATAGACAGAAATAAAGGGGAAAGTTAAGCGGGGAGTGCGGGTCGGCACGGCGTCTGACTCGGCTAGCAAGCTCAGCCCCAGCATGATCGCTCGCTGTCACCGGTTGATAAGCAAGTGCAAGCAACACTGCAACACTGCCCCATTGCCTTTTCCCTAGTATTTTCGAAGTTGAGATTTCGAGATATCCAGAGACCAGAGAAAGAATGTTTCCAAGATAGGGGGTGGAAATCACATAGGTTGACCCAACAGCAGGAAAAAAATGCGGATTTTCATTCGTCTTCCTTGGCTACAGCCAAGGAAGATGAACTATCCACATAGGAGCATGCTGGCTGTTCAGGTTATGCAGCAAAACTTGCATTAGAAACTACAGGACTGCATAAATAATCGAAGAATTTAGCAACATCAAAAGTGCACAACAAATGCAGAATTTGTCAAATCATCAGCACAAGAAAAACCTTCAGATATTCACAGCAACAGCCTGAGAGGACGTGAAAGGAATGGACACTGACCTTAAGGAAAGCATGGCAGTCGGTGACTTGAGGCCCCGAGGCAGCTTCCTTGAAGGCTGCCATTATTTCGCCCAGACCGTGGGCAGCCAGGATCTGCTCCTGGCCTTGGGCAACCAGCGTGATGGCCACCCGGAAAAGCACCTTGGACCCTTCCAGAAAGAGGCTGTCCCACACTCGCAGCACGGTCTACAGGGCAGAGGTTAAGCATGTGTTGTGCGTCATATTTGATTCATTCATTAACTGACTGATCAAACAGGTCTAACATCAAACAGCAAAGCGAGGATTTGAGCGATGAGCGAGGATTTTGTAGCAGAGTGTATACAGAATTAATGTTGACCATCTGAGGTTTTTTAATGTGAAGCCAGACCATGGTAATTAACAGAACTAACAACCGGACTAGTTGGAAATTTCAGTATAAGAAGTTTTCCAAGTATTCCCCGAAATAAAAAAAGATCTGTGTGTATAGCCCATGAAAATAGCTAAATACAATGCTCAAATCTTTGTATATACTGCAGTCTCCAGTCATGGATGCACTAATCACCCACGTCATATCTTTGGCCAGTGGCTGTGTTCCCCACCTCTTTGGCAACACTGATGGCGGAGAACTTTGCCGTAAAGGTGTGTTCACAGCAGCGTGGGCCATACTGCCGTGAAACCACACCACAAGATGAAATGTGCACTGCCATGAAGCCACACCTCAAGTCGAAAATCGCATAAAACCTGCACCCAAATTTTAGTGTTACATTTTTTACATGTTTGGTGCATACTATATGCGAAAAAAATATGGCAAATTTAATACATCTATAATCAACAGCTAAAGTTTTGATGAGTAAGTTGCATCGCAAAGCTCATAGCCAAGACAAGGCAAAGACAAATGTGTTTACAGTCGCCTACTGATTTTTGCCACTTGCTCGATTCATGCCGTTGAACCAAGACGGCCCCGAGGCCTATACCACTGGCGTCGGTGTGAAGTTCGGTTGCAGCAGATGGGTCATAGTGGCGAAGTAAGGGCCCTGAGGTCAGTACGAACTTGAGCTGCTTAAATGATGACTCGCATTCTGCTGACCACTGAAAAGGCACGTCCTTGTTGAGTAGACATGTCAGGGGGTAAGCCAGGTCGGCAAATTTAGGCACGAAGCGACGGAAGTACGAGCACAAGCCCAAGAAACTTCGCAACTCTCGTAGTGACTGCGGTTGTTTGAAGCTGCTAACTGCAGCGACCTTTTGAGGGTCAGGCCGAACGCCGTGCTTGTCGACAAGATGACCAAGAACCAGAGTCTCACGGTTTCCGAAGTGACACTTCTTAGAATTCAAGGTGAGTGAAGCTCTCTCAAGAGATGTAAGAACGATGTCAAGACGGCGATTGTGCTCCTCAAATGTACGGCCAAAAATTACAACGTCATCAAGATAACATAGACAAATTTCCCACTTCAGTCCACGCAGAATAGTATCCATGAAGCGCTCAAACGTGGCTGGGGCGTTACACAAGCCAAACGGCATTACATTGAATTCAAACAGACCATCTGGGGTTACAAAGGCCGTTTTCTCCTTGTCATCCGAATGCATGGGAATTTGCCAATAACCGGACCTTAGATCCACGGAGGAGAAGTACGAGGCAGAATGCAAGCAGTCAATTACGTCATCAATCCTGGGAAGCGGGTATACATCCTTTTTGGTGATAGAGTTGAGACGTCGGTAATCCACACAGAATCTCCAAGAACCGTCTTTCTTCCTTACAAGGATCACAGGTGCAGCCCAAGGGCTGCATGACTCCTGAATGACCTTCTTCTTGAGCATTTCTTCCACCTGTTGAGCAATGATTTTGCGCTCTGCAGGTGAGACACGGTACGGTTTCTGCCGGATAGGATGAGCAGATCCCGTGTCAATCACGTGACGAGTACGTGACTCTGGCACATTAAATTGTTCCTCGCTCTGCGCAAAATCAAAGACTGCGGCATGCTTGGCCAGGACGTGGACCAAGGCTCGGCGCTTCTCTGACGGCAACGACTTGTTGACCATAGCCAGAAACTTGTCCTCTGTAGGGTGAGTGACAGCCACGTGGTCTACTGTTTCGTTGCTTAAAGCTGCGATACAACGACTGCTCGCATTTTGTTCGAAGAGGGCAAGCCGCATTCTACTGGGTAGCACGACAGGCTCACTAGAACAATTCAGCACCCATAATGAGGATCGCCCATCGGTAATAGAAATTGCGCAACGAGGCACGAGCACATTTTTCTTGACGCAGTTGAGGGGGACCGGCTCCACAAGGACATCAAACGTCCCAGCGTCTACAGCAGGGGTATCAACGGGCACTCTCTTGATCGACTGGGGCGGCAAGCAAATATCGTCAGTGACGGCGAGGGTACCATGACAGCGCGGAGACCCCTCAGTAAAAGCGGATAACAAAATTTCACCAGCGCCGCAATCCACAGTGGCGCCGCACTCTCGTAGAAAGTCGATCCCCAAGATTACGTCGTGCGTGGAGCTAGCCAGAACAGCAAATTCCACCTTGAACACTCTGTGGCCTAAAGTTACACTCGCAACACACATCCCGACAGGGTACAGCGACTCCCCACTCACTGCACGGAATGTGGCACAGTTGTCCCAGCAAAACATCACTTTGGGTCCTAGCCGTGATTTAAAATTTAAACTCATAACCGAAACAGCTGCTCCAGTGTCTATCAAAGCCATCGTCGGAAGTCCGTCTACGAGGACGTGAACCTTGTTCTGCATCATCGAAACTGGTGGAGGCATGCGTGTGTGTTGTGACAAATGTTCGGCGACCTCACCTCCATCGGCCGCACCACCTAGTTTCCCGGCGGTGGGGAAGTGACACGGCGACCAGGCGATGGAGAACGGCGCCGGCGTGCAGTTGGGGGCGTCAAGCTTCGTACGGAGGCGGGCGAGTCGCTGCGGGTGTTCTGTCGGTAGTTGTTGCCCATGAACGTGTCACCACGGGAGTTCTGCTGGAAACTATTTCCGAAGTACGTGTCCCTTGTCCAGCGAGCACTACCGGGCCGATTGTTCCGTCGAGGAGACGCCGGCGGATTCTCGTAACACCGTGGTTGTCCGCGACGGCGCTCAGGGCAGAATCGAGCCACGTGTCCACGGACACCGCACTGGAAGCACACAGGTGCCTCACGCAAATCACGAAACCTTCCACTAGGCTCTGTGTATTCGTGATGATCGTCCCACGATGACGCCATGGTACGTGGTTGGTTGAAGGCGTGCTGCGGGCCATCACGACGATGTAAGTCGTAGGTTGGTCGTTCCGGTGCTCGTGATCGAGGCGCATCGTCATGCCCCGTGGCATGAACGGACGCACACGTTGCGTCGTAAGGCAAATAGGCATCGCTGACGCGTGGTCTTGTCGCGGCGACAGCTTCACGTCGATCAAGTTCTTCGCGTACGATTTGTCGTATCGTTGACGCGAGATCGCAGGGTGGTATAGGACCGACGTCAACACTCGCAACGGTGGTGACGTTGGCGAGTCTACCAAACTTAGGTGTAATGCGCTTAGCCTTGAGAGTCTCAAACGTGCGACAATGTTTGATTACGTCGGCGACAGACTCCAAGGTGTCCTTTCCTATGAGGAAGTTGTAGACGTCCTCGGCAATCCCTTTCAGAAGATGTCCGACCTTGTCTTCTTCTTTCATGCGAGGGTCTACAGACTTGCACAATTTCAAGATTTCTTCAATGTAAATTGTGCAAGTCTCGCCTGGCACTTGAGCACGCTGCATCAAAGTCTGCTCAGAGCGCTTCTTCTTCAAAGATGGGTCCCCAAAGCAGCTCTTTACTTCATCCACGAAGTCTTCCCATGTGGCTAGAGTTTCTTCGTGGTTTTCAAACCACACGAGCGCCGTGCCTTCTAGAAACAATGGCACGTTGGTCAGCCGGGTGTCCGAATTCCAACGGTTGTATCGACTCACCCGACTGTAGTGGTTCAGCCACTCTTCAACGTCTTCTCCGACCTTTCCGGCGAAGGTCCGTGGCGCCATGTGATGTTGCCACGTTGCGCCAGACGAAGTCAGCGCGTTGTCACCGTTAGGAACCGTGTCCATTGGAAGCGGTGGTAGTCCGGCCAGGCGGCGGCTTCGGCGTATTTTCAGATGTTGCGCTTCCGTGGTCGTTCGTCCTGGACTTCTCTTCGTTACCCAGCACCTCCACCAATACTGTTACGGAGAGATGCGTTTATTAATGAAATGATGGATGCGAGAGGCCTAGGGACCGATGATGTCACAGTCCGAACTCACGTCGTCTTCCTTCACTTTCAATCGTCCTCCCGTATCGTAGCAATATTATTTGCAGCAGCCACACGGCTTCACGAGAGCCATACAACCGCTACGAAAAGATTTGCATCAATGCATCACTAAACTGTAATTTTCTTGGCCGAAATCCGGCGAAACAGCACTTGTTAGGCTTAATAGCCAAGGTAAGCACAGCAATGAATGGCAAACTGTCACGGAAAGTTTGCCACTGACTGGGCTCCACATCATGCGCGCTCGCTACGCTAAGGACCAGAAAAGTAGTGGGCGAGCCCACCAAATTCATTTGTTCAGAACGGAACGGGTTAAGCTCGTGTGTAGATGGAAAGCATCAAGCTGTCAAGGTCGCACTTCACAGCGTCGCGATGATGCATGATGAGCGAATGCGTAACGCTCCCGTGGCCTCATCCACCACAAGGTTTTAAGCAGACTAAAGAAAGCACAACAGTACGCAAAACCTGTACAAAAAAAATTTGTGCTGCTGGAGTTGTAAGAAATGTTGAATTTGCATTTTTGCATGAAAATAAATGAATAATTGCACTTTCAAATAAACTGGTTCCAGAGAGTAACTCATTTCTTTCTTTTGCAAGTAACGTACCACGTTTTCTTTGATTTGTCATCATCTGGCTCTTATGTCAAGGTTTTATGCAAATCCCACAACTATTCCCACAACCATGAGTTCTCAAAGTGGGTTTCGCGAAACCCTGGGGTTCCGCGAGCCACTGATAATTTTTCTGTGGTCCCGCGCTCGCCAAGTGGCTAAAACGGCGAACACGAGGTGTGCTCGATCCACAGAACTTTCATTACTCATGCCCGAGTGTCAAAAAGCACATCACAGCGTGTAACCGCAGTGCGTGAACTGCGCAATAAATCCGCAAGCAGCTTGTAGCCACCCAACCTCCGAAAACGGGCAGCACGCCTAAGCTTTCGCACTTGAATCTCGGAGGCCATACCTTACCAAAATGCGCATTTCTCCCGTTTGTAGATAGGGTAGGTGCCGATAGCGTGCGCACTGATGCATTGTCATGAGCCAATAAAGGAAGGAAGAAAGAAAGAAGAAAAAGCAGAAGATAAAAACAGAACAAGAAGACACGAGGACTCAGTGGTAGAAATAAAGAAGAAAGAAGGTATAAAATAAGAGCTTCCGAATAAAAAGAATACATTATATGAAAGCAGAAGAAGAAGCGCAAAAGTGCGCGTGCAGCTACGTGGCCAACGAGAGAAGCGACACGTAGCCGAAGAGAGCAGCCCAGCTACGCTCTGGGACGCAGGCAGGAGAAGGAGCTGGAGGCCGAACAGGACGGGTGAATCGCGGAGACGGCGGCAACCCAATGGAAGCTGTGCTTCAGCTGCCGCGGCCACGACCCGCGAGCTGAGCGAACGCCCCATCGGAAGCCGCAGCTACGGGCTGACGGCGCTGCTTCCCGGATTCCCTGCGGCTACGATCCGCAGGCTTGCGGAGTTGACCGGGCGCTCCAGGCGCGCAGGTCACCCCACTATCCTGACCTCCTCACCAGCTCAACCGAGGGCCGAACGTCGGAATCAGTGACGCCGACTCTACGACGCATCAGCGGGCCCAACAACGTGTCGCCGGAAGCAGCGACGACGACGTGACGTGGCCATGTCAAGGGACTTCATGTAAATATTTTGAACTGTTTATACGTCGTGTGCGAGGACTTAAGTTAGTGTTTGTAATTATCCAGCTTTGTATATAGTTTGTTGTGTGTTAGGGTTTAGATATTGGTTTGATAACGCGTGTTTTCTTAATATTTGTATTTTTCTTGTGTTCATGCCCCATAAAGGCTTTTCTTAACCCAAACGCTCCTTGCGTCGTGTCTACCACCCTGAGACCGTGACAAAATATTGGCGAGCTTGCCAGGATTTATTTCCTGAATACTCGGTCTCACACGTCGCAGGAACATGGATTATGAGAAGCTGTTGGGGGTAGCCAATTCTCTGGGACTTAGCCGCGAAGAATCGCTTAGCCTTTTTGATAGAGCACAAAATGAAGCTCGAGAAGCACGCGAAGCGGAAAAAGAAATTTTGTTGTTGAAGTTGCGTTTGGCCGATGTGTCTATCGGAAGAGATGACGCGGACAGATCGTCGGTTTCTTCGGAAATGGAGCCGCAAAGAACAAAGACAATTTGTCCACGAAAGTTAATGGCTCCATTTGACGATAAGCGAGATGACCTTGATGCTTATCTACATCGTTTTGAAAGGATTGCTTTAGGACAAGGCTGGGAGCGATCTGAGTGGGCGACAGCACTTAGTTTGTGTTTAGTTGGCGAAGCGTTGAACGTGTTCGGAAGAATGCCAGCATCTGAGTCAATGGACTACGACAAAGTCAAGAAAGCATTATTGCAGAGATTCAGGCTAACTGCAGAAGGATTCCGTGAGAAATTCCGGAATAGTAAACCAGAGCAATCAGAGACTGGTAAGCAGTTTGCTTGCCGTTTAACAAATTATTTTGATAGATGGATGGAAATGGCAAACACAGAGAAGACGTACGAAGGAGTCAGGGAGCGTATCGTGATTGAGCAGTTCTTGACTTGTTGTAGCCCAAAACTCAATGTTTTTCTTAAAGAGCGTTCATTGAAACGTCTAGATGATTTCGCTGAATCTGCTGACCAATTTCTGGAAGCGCAAGGCTTGAGGAATTTAGGTAAAAACGAAGAAGAAACTCGTAAAAGAGACGATGATGTAACCCAAGTTAGGCAAGGTGCGGTACCTAAGGTACTTAGATGCTTCCTGTGCAACCGCGTCGGTCATCGTGTAGTCGATTGTCGTGTAGCAGGGAACCGACCACAGGCGCATATCATTTGTCAACACTGCACGAGACGAGGACACCGCACAGAAGATTGCAGACTACAGAACCGAGAAAAGGCAGCAGGCGTGGTTACGTTAAATGGTGGAAAGGCAGCATCATCGCAAGAATCGACCAAGGGTACCCAGGATACGTCGAAAACCATGCTCCCGGACAACCAGGACGCGTTCGAGAAGAAGAGAATATCATTGGGTCTTCCTGTAGTTGATGGAGAGATCAACGGAATACGAGTCTCAGTTCTTCGAGATAGTGGGACCAACACGGCCTTGGTGAGACGGAGTTTGATTGGAGAGCAACAACTAACAGGAAAAACAGCGGCGGTTATCATGGTCGACAGCACGGTTAGGCATTTACCTGAGGCCAGAATTCAAGTTTCTACTCCCTACTACTCCGGATGGCTGATAGTGAAGTGTGTAGATAAGCCACTATATGATTTAATATTGGGCAATCTACCAGGCGTAAGAAGCGTCGATGACCCAGATATCAAGTGGAAGAGCAGCTGCACCGACACGGGAAAAGCGAAAGAAAAACAGCAAGAGCATGATCCTAACATGACGACACAAAGAATTAAGACTACGGAGAATAGTCCAGCAGTGTCGTCGGCGATAGCCACAAGATCAAGTACGCAGCAAACATTGAGGGCACTGAAGATACCTACAACCGAAGTACTTGCGGTGACGCCAACAGAATTTGCAGAAATGCAAAGAAAGGATGATTCACTACAAGCCTGTTTTGAGAAGGAAGGAGAGGCGACTACAAATAAAAGAGGAAGAACTATTTTTGAATTCCAGAAGAAAAATGGATTGTTGTACAGAAGATGCAAGTTTACCTCGGGCAGAGAAGTGATGCAGTTGGTGGTTCCTAAATCACTACGACGGACGGTCTTGAATTTGGGACACGACAGCATCATGGCCGGGCACCAAGGCATAAAAAGAACGGTGGCGAGGATCACAGAAGAATTTTTCTGGCCAGGGCTACAAAGCGAAGTAAAGCGATATGTAAAATCCTGTGACATTTGCCAGCGGACGATACCAAAAGGACGAGTGAAGCGAGTTCCACTTGGGAATATGCCAACCATTGACATGCCATTTGAGAGAGTAGCGATAGACATCGTAGGACCAATAAAGCCGGTATCAGCAAAAGGAAACCGCTATGTTCTCACGATGGTCGATATGGCGACACGGTATCCAGAAGCTATTGCCTTAAAAGGTATAGATTCAATTCAGGTTGCCGAGGCTCTAATAGAGATGTTCTCTCGGTATGGTCTGCCCCGAGAAATCCTTAGTGACCGGGGATCCAACTTCACATCTGACCTAATGAAGGAGTTCAACAGGTTGCTCTCGATAAAGCAGTTGCTCACAACGCCGTATCATCCTATGGCGAATGGCCTGGTAGAAAGATTTAATGGCACATTGAAGAACATGATAAAGAAGATGTGTCAAGAAAGACCTACGGATTGGGACCGTTACCTACCAGCATTATTGTTTGCATACAGAGAAGTGCCACAAGCAAGTCTCAATTTTTCACCGTTCGAGATGTTGTATGGACGCACGGTCAGAGGTCCGTTAACTATCCTCAAGGAGGTATGGGCAAATGAAGGACTCGACACCGAAGTCAAAACAACATACACCTACGTGTTGGAACTTCGAGAGAAGCTGGAAGAAACGTGTAAGCTAGCACATCGTAGTTTGGAGGAAGCCAAAGAACGCTATAAGACCTATTACAACAAGAAGGCAGTAGCAAGACGACTCAATCCAGGAGACAAAGCACTTATCCTTCTACCCAGTGATGGAAACAAACTGTTGATGCAGTGGAAGGGACCATTCGAGGTAATCCAGAAAAGGAACGAGATGGATTACGAGCTTCTGGTGAACGATTCTAAAAAAGTATTTCACATCAACATGTTAAAGAAATATGAAGAGAGACCTAATTCGCAAGAATCCGAAGTTGTCAACATGGTAGTCACAGAAGAGAAAGAACACTTGGAAGTACACACCTACAACCACAAGAAAACCATGGGGCTAGAAAAAGCAGTCATTAATCCATGTCTGGACGGAGAAGAAGCAGCAGAGTTAAAATCATTATTGCAAAAGTATGAGAAGTTATTCTCGGACCTACCAGGAAGAACAAATGTGATTGAGTGCAAGTTAGAATGCACCACGGACACACCAGTGTACGTCAAACAATACCCATTGCCACTTGTGGTTCAAGAGTCTATCGAGAAGGAAGTTGACGAGAATGTTACGTCAAGACATCATTGAAAGGTCTACATCAGCTTACAACGCACCTCTGGTCGTTGTGAAGAAACCAGACGGCTCTAATAGGCTTTGTGTAGACTTCAGGAGGTTAAACAGCGTATTAGTGTCTGACTCTGAGCCAATACCAAGAGTGGACGTTGTTTTTGCAAAGGTGGCACGAAAAAAGTTTTTTTCAAAGCTTGATTTAGCGAAGGGGTACTGGCAAATACCCATGGAGAAGACATCCAAAGAAAAGACGGCATTTTCAAGTACAAATGGGCTATTTCAATTCAAGTACATGCCATTTGGACTAAAGACAGCCGCTGCAGTATTTACGAAACTCATGAGAAGAGTACTTCACGGTCTGAAAAACGTAGAACATTATATTGACGATATTTTGGTGGCAACAGACACTTGGGAAGAGCACCTGGAAGCATTAGAAGGATTATTTTATAGATTACAGGAAGCCAAGCTGACCATCAAGCCAACGAAGTGTGAATTTGGTTTTCATGCGGTGTCATTTTTGGGACACAAGTTAGGCATGGGACGCATTTCGACGAAAGAGGAAATACTAGAGAAGATTCAAGAAGCAAACCCACCGAAGAACAAGAAAGAAGTACAGTCTTTTCTGGGATTGACGGGATTTTACAGGGACTTCATTCCACATTATGCGGAGATAGCTGATCCTTTGGTGGAATTAACAAAGAAAGGTGCAAGCAATATAGTGAAATGGACAAAAGCGCAACAGGACGCATTTGAAACACTCAAGCAGCACATGGCCAATCCTCCCATTCTGGTGGCGCCCAACTTAGAAAGCGAATTTGTTTTGCGCACAGATGCTTCAGAGAAAGCGCTTGGGGCGGTGTTGCTGCAAGAAAACGACAATGTATTACATCCGGTATTCTATGCAAGCAAACGATTGCTTGAAAGGGAAAGGCACTACTCGACTGTGGAAAAAGAATGTTTAGCTCTTGTATGGGCAGTCAAACGGTTTCACATATACCTGTATGGAAAACATTTTAGGGTGCAGACAGACCACCAACCCCTTGAGTTCCTAAATAAAGCAAAGTTGACTAATTCCAGAGTGATGAGATGGAGCCTTGCGCTTCAAGAATATAGTTTCCACGTAGAATACATCAAGGGAAGAGAAAATGTTGGAGCAGATTTTATGAGTAGAGCTTCATAGTATATAGCGTGACAAGTGTTATCAAGAGTTTACCCTAGCAGTGTTGTGGTTTAGGAGTATTGGACAATGACTTTTTTGTGTGCAATAGTGAACTCGAGAATGTGTACAGTGCAGTGAACAAGTGAAGTGAAGTGAAGTGAAGTGGTGTGCGGGGAAGGTACCCAGTGGTGCAACTGACAAAAATGGTGAAAGCCATCAAGGGCTAATGCTGCAACGACGTGTGAAGACGGCGGACATATCCGGTACAAGGAAGACGCAGTTTTTCACATGGAAAAACTCTTGAAGGTGGGCATATGTCATGAGCCAATAAAGGAAGGAAGAAAGAAAGAAGAAAAAGCAGAAGATAAAAACAGAACAAGAAGACACGAGGACTCAGTGGTAGAAATAAAGAAGAAAGAAGGTATAAAATAAGAGCTTCCGAATAAAAAGAATACATTATATGAAAGCAGAAGAAGAAGCGCAAAAGTGCGCGTGCAGCTACGTGGCCAACGAGAGAAGCGACACGTAGCCGAAGAGAGCAGCCCAGCTACGCTCTGGGACGCAGGCAGGAGAAGGAGCTGGAGGCCGAACAGGACGGGTGAATCGCGGAGACGGCGGCAACCCAATGGAAGCTGTGCTTCAGCTGCCGCGGCCACGACCCGCGAGCTGAGCGAACGCCCCATCGGAAGCCGCAGCTACGGGCTGACGGCGCTGCTTCCCGGATTCCCTGCGGCTACGATCCGCAGGCTTGCGGAGTTGACCGGGCGCTCCAGGCGCGCAGGTCACCCCACTATCCTGACCTCCTCACCAGCTCAACCGAGGGCCGAACGTCGGAATCAGCGACGCCGACTCTACGACGCATCAGCGGGCCCAACAACGTGTCGCCGGAAGCAGCGACGACGACGTGACGTGGCCATGTCAAGGGACTTCATGTAAATATTTTGAACTGTTTATACGTCGTGTGCGAGGACTTAAGTTAGTGTTTGTAATTATCCAGCTTTGTATATAGTTTGTTGTGTGTTAGGGTTTAGATATTGGTTTGATAACGCGTGTTTTCTTAATATTTGTATTTTTCTTGTGTTCATGCCCCATAAAGGCTTTTCTTAACCCAAACGCTCCTTGCGTCGTGTTTACCACCCTGAGACCGTGACATGCATACGTCGGAGGAATTAAAAAATTAATGCGCGGAGCACCACAAATGCGCGCCGTGAAAGAGCAAAAACGGCGCTAGCGTTTAAAAACGAAGCAGCGCAGTCCGTATCGCCATGGTCCTCAGCGGCAATTGTTCGCGATACGTGACTGACAGCAACGACGGAATGCTTTGTGCTTATTTGTGCCCTCAAAGCCTTTATTGTTGTGTTAATCGCCGCGCGTAACACCGCGTTGGCAGCTAGCCGCGTGCCTTCAGAAGTGCGTAGTCGCCATCTGTGATCGCGTCAATAGCCACCACAGTTTCATCCGCAGTGGTTGCGGCAAACAATAGTTTCGTTTTGACTCAGTTCACGCGTCGCTGCGTGCCTTCACAACTGCGTAGTCCCCATCCATGATCGCGTCTATAGATATCGATAGCGACCGCGGATTTGTCCGCACATGTTGCAGCAAACGGTAGTTTCGTTTTCACTTGGTGCGTGCGTCGGCCGCCTGCCTTTTGAACCGCAAGGTCGCCGTCCATGATTGCGTCAATAATGGCCGCGATTTCATCTGCAGTGATTGTAGCAAGCAGTAGTTTCACTTTGACTCAGTGCAAAACTGTCGAAGATATGGAGGAAGGAACCTCCATGGTCGAAGATGAAGAGCAACGACTACATTGCGATGGACGGACAATTTGTTGGCGACCAGCTCACTAGCGAAAAAATAACCGGATGTGCGTGCGGTAGTGAAAAGCGTGTCTCAGATGAAGACGCGCACCGCGGCCGTGCTGCAAAGGATGTCGCGAGGCCTTCGCATCTACTAGCTTTAATCAGTCATGAGATGAGAATTTCAGCTTCCTCACTGCTCTTGTGCAAAATCGAAACAAGATTTGCTGATTCATTCAGTAAATAAAAGCGTGTTGATGTATAGTAAGCATTTATTTTTATTGTTTTCTTGATACCCGACATTAGTTTAATTAGGACATTTTAATTCGGTTACCTGACGGCGGTTCCTTGGCGCCTCATGGAGCTTAGCAGGGTTCCCCAGGACGAACATGCTTGAGAACCCCAGCCCACAACTAAGAAATTATTGAACAATTCAACACTACTTACTACTCGCTTCGACTTCACTTCCAACTAAATATCGATATTATCACAAGCCTAGTCATGACAGTGAGTGTTTGTGGTCATCGAGTGAGACCTGTTCATGTTTGCCTGTGCACGCGTGACACTGTGCCCGTGTATTTCTTTTTACCCACCATGGTTGCTTAGTGGTTATGGTGTTGGGCTGCTAAGCACAAGGTCGCGGGATCGAATCCTGCCCAGCCGAATTTCGATCCAGGCGCAAAACACCCATGTACTTAGATTTAGGTGCACGTTAAAGCACCCTAGGTGGTCCAAATTAATCCAGAGTCCCCCACTACGACGTGCCTCATAATCAGATGGTGGTTTTGCCACGCAAAAACCCCAAAATTTTCAAATTTCGTGAGACTGTGCTTGTTAATTAATATGCGAATGCTTACTGCAATTTATACTGCCGATAAAAACTACGAACCTTACTTTGTTTAGTTGTCCAATACATCGCTATCGCTATCAATGCTTTGCCTTTGTAGTGAAACTGTGACACTTTTGTTGTTGCAGCAGCAGGCAAAACAGATGCAAACAAGGAAAAAGTAAAGACTGCTTTGAGAGCAGGCTGACACGAGGTCTCAACTTGCCAGGCTCCTTGCATCTAAGCACATGTAAGCTCGCAGCTGCATACCGATCACCATTTCACCTCTCGGGTACATTTGCTTTCACTTACCCTTTTCAGTTAAACCTAATTCCTGAAAACAAGTTTTGCATAGTTTTTCCGGTTTTTGTCAGTTTAAATTAAAAGCACTGAACCCTGCCTCGTCTTGTACACAAAGTAATGAGAGACCAGGTTGATGCGACGGTAGGAAAAGAGGGGCTTAGAATAGATAAGCAAGCAGAGTAGAGAAGAGTGACGAAAGTCAGGGTATTGAGAAGAATCTGCCATACGCTTGCCACATGGCACTGTTGAGCGTGCTTGTGTCAATGCACATCAAGCTAGATGCAGATTGTTACTACAGAACACCTCCAAGCATGCTAAAGCACAGCTGCCATACTCACACATGCCTTATGGCTTTATCATGTGCAGAAAACTTGATGGAAATCAACGACAAAAACCCATATGCAACAGGAATACAGCCGAACCTTGACATAACGAACCTTGACATAACGAACATGGATATAACAAAGCAAATCTAACAAAGTAAATCCAAAAATTTTCTTACCAATATTAGCATGTAACAAATATGTGCTTATAATGAATATCGGATATAACAAACATATTTTCATGTTGGATGCGATTTCATTATGAAAGATGAATCCTCTTCCCAAGTGCTGCTGTTGCACGCACCTCAATTGGCAGCACTTCGGCGAACAGGCAGACGAACCACTTGGTGGTCATAATTGCCCAGGACACCTCGTGCTTGGCCAGATGTGCGTGCACTTGTGGCATCCGCTCCCTGCATTCAACGGAAAGGAGAGCTCAGCGAATATTCATTACACGTCATAATGTTCAGTGGTCGCTTGGACCAGCAAATCTTTCACTAGAGGCCACTGTAACATGTCTGATTAGAACCAAATGATTAGCAACTTTCTTTGCTATTATATCACCCTGCCTCATTTAATTGTTTCTCAAAGAAAAAAAAATCCAGAAACCATTACAATGTCATGTCCCTTTATTTAGTAAAGCACAGTCAAGCAGAGCCTCAACATTACAACGCACAAAGACCAGGACAGCGGCTCAGCCTCCTTCACATGTGTGAGGTGTGGGGGGACAGTGTGGTCCCAACGTATGTGAACTGTTAAAGGTGCTACGCTAAATGTGGTATTCACAGGAGGAAGAAATTTATCTCCCTGCTTTGTTGAGAGTGCGCTATGTGCTGATGATGTCCAAGCTTCATCACACAGTGTAGCCCCACAAAACTCCCCTACTGGGACAGGAAACCTTTGGCTCAAACCCAACGAAACATACCCCACATCTGCATCCAGTTTTTACAAATGCATCTGTCCAGTGGTGTTCCATGACCTCACTGCTATTGAGGAATAGGGAGGAAGCGTACCATACATATCATAAGTAATCCCTTCCCTGATTTTGAGCAGAGGTCTGCTGTGTGAGAAACTGAAAACCATTTTAACAGAAGCCCGATGCTTTAACAGAGCCCGATGCAAGCCACGGAGTGGTGCATTGCCGGCGAGCCCACATCCACTTGGTGGATAGAAAAATAGAGAGGTTCGGCACCAAGTGCAACAAAGACAGCTCTCTTTTGTAAAAAAAAAAAAAATGCCTCTTGCTGCTTGCATGCAAATGATGAACAATTATATAGCCCGGAGCAGACGCTGTCAAAAATCAATAATTCTAAGGAGCAGAATATATGTTGCAGGGCTAGTTGGTTCAAGTTTAGGGGGTACACATTAGTGTTATGTGGAATTAAAGACTTGGTAGGAGGGAGTCAGGAAGAATAGTGCAAACACTTGCTCTATTTTATACTACTCCCTTTATTTCCATTTCGCGCCAGTATGTAACCCCTAAATTCATAAGGAGTTAATATGGGAATTCGAATATGGCATCCCCACATGTTTTTCACCTTAGCAGCCTTTCACAAAGACTTCTCTCGTAGCAAGACTGACCTATCCAATGTTCCCGAAGTGTGACCTGCAATTCTAGCTTTAACTTTACATTCATCATACCCCGTGTTTGCCACGAGTTACAAAATCAGTAACGGTTCTTGATGGCGACGTTCCGGAACCATTGCTTCCTTAATTAACTCTGTAATGCCCAATGCATCATATGTGCTACGCTATTTTTATACTTCAAAAATTCTGACTTTGGCATTGGGAAACTTAATGTGTAGCCTATACAATCACTGACACATAATTCAGACTACATGGGTAGTGCAAAAAGAATAATCAGGAATCCGAAATAATAAATTCGCCAGGAAACAAGCGACTTTATTCCAAAAGTGGTTAAAAAAAAAAAAAAAAAGGTGTGCCTTATTTTCGGAACATCACTTTCAGGGATACCTACCTTCAACTTTGCATGACAAGTGCAAGACACATCGGCGTCTTTTGAGCGATGGCATTCTTGGCACAGTGCCAAGCACGCCATCTTATCATAGTGTGGAAATGCTGCCACCAGTCGATGCGTCCAGAGCTAGTAACGTGAAAATTAAAGTATTTTCAAAAGTGATTGTACAAGAATATGGCCCCAGATTGTGAATGCGTTGTTGTGCGCACATACACTTGCCTTCTGCCTAGACAATCTGTGGCCACGATTTTCTAGCAATGCCTTTTATGCTATTCCTTTTCATGCTTTTCACACCTTGTCAGTGGTCAGAGCAACGTTTTCCATGCGTCATCAGTGAGATCAGCCGGCCACAGACAGTGGACGATAAGAATGACATACAATCGAGCGGAAAGCATCGCTACGAATTTGTGGCCCGTATCTCGACCAGTGTCATACTGTCGGTACAGATAAAAGTAGTCAATGCATGCACCGAATCCTCATCAGCTAGATTGACTATGCTTCGCTAGCTTCGGTTTTGAGGAGGTGTCGGTGACATGGCCGATGACCATGCAAGAGACGTATCAAAACGAAAATAAAGCTACTTCTGCTAGGCGCGGAGGCCAAATTAGCACACTGTCATGCAGTCGAAGTGTGAATTATTGTTAGAGCGAGATTTAAGTTGTGGACACTAAAGCAAAACAAGTTACTAATTATTTAATTACTATAATAAGTTAGAACTAAAATACCACTTAATTGTCGTTTCTCTGTACAAGTGCACTCTTTTAGACAGAAATACAGGTGAACAAGTTATAATTTTCGTTGATGTAAACTGAGTGAGGGCAATACAGGGTTAAAGTTGTCCACAGGGGTCTCGGGGGTACACCCTGAAGGAGGTGGCACTTGCCTGACCAGTTCGGCAAGCACCTCGATGTCTGTGAGCAGACCCGTCATGTGCCGGCCATAGTAGTCAGGCAGCAGTCGCTCGAGCAGGGCGCGCAGGAGCCAGAAGGTGGCTTCCTCATCCTCTGTTGCCAGCAGCAGCAGGCCAGCTATGAAGTTCAGACCCTGCGCACCACCACGGCACCTTTCAAGCAGCACCAATGACAGAGCACAGCCGGCAAGCAATTCATTTCAAAACTCTAATATACAGAGCTCGAAAAGAAAATGGAGAAAACTCCACATGCCCTGAAATCTGACGCACACAAAGAATATAACCTTTCCGGAAATAGGACATGCCAAGTTTACAAGCAGCGGCGGTCCCAAGAGTGTGGGAAACCCTTCAAGTGGTTTTTGATTGTGTCATATCGCCTCTGCTGTACCAACAAACGGGTGCAAGAGCAGACAAGGCACTAATGTCATGGGTGACGGAAGGAGGCCGGCACGGAAGTTTGCCCTCATTAAAGGTTCCTCCCACGTCGGCCCCGCCTCTTTTGAGTTTGTGTTTCTCGCCATGGATGGTCTCTTGCTTAACAGCTATGCTAATAACCACTATGCCGTCTAAGTGCTTCCGTCACCTAGACGTTCCAAGGCAAGGTGCCGTGCCTGCAGAAGCAGAAGGTTGCAGTCCCACCCAAGGTGCGTCTCTTCCGCATTCCGGAGTGTCTATAGCACCTGGCCACTGAGTAGGAATGTATTGTCACTAGGGGTGTGGAATACCGAATAGCGGATTTTGAATCAAATATGGAATCAAATCAAGAAACAATATCACTTGGAGCACTCAAATGGGTGACTTGACGGTGAAACTGTAGCCCAACCTGGAGCCCTTGTCCCGTTATAGGCATTCAGACGAATGGAATGGTGCAGCTTTTAGCCTTGGCCAAGCCGTGATGACGCTGCCATAGTGAAATGGACACTATGTGCACCAGGAAGAGAGCAGCATTCTATGTTTGATTAAACGGCCTGGTTAAATGACAAGAAGGGCCATGAAAGTCCGGGACGAGCTTCGTGAGGAACGAGGAGGTGGCACGTTGCTGTCCGGCGTTCGGAAATCTGCTCGTGCAAAACTTGCTTTCCAGTCGCTGTTTGAACAGATGAAACCACTACCCGGTGTTCTGCTGCCAAAATGCTGGGATTTTCTTACAGCGTGCTACCTGACTTACAGCACAGGTAGCACGCAAGAATCAGAGGCGAGAGTCTGATTACAAGGCTGGAATGACCATGCAATGACCATCACGGCATCATGAACACGAGCATATAGCCATCGGCCCAAGTTAGTAGACAACTTGGTCCACTGGGTTGGCATAAGTTCTTGTCATGGTAATAATGTCATGCTGTGCATGCATGCATGACATGAATTTATGTCCCTCTTGTCATGCATGTCATGACATTTATGGGAATCACGACATGGCTTGACATACAGACATATCATGATGCGCATTCATGCCAATCATGCGATGACATGCACATCAGGGCATGTCATTCATCTCAAGTTCATTGTTTAACAAATTATGTATCAGGATATATATATGTATTACATGAATGAAATGACATGACATGCATCACATCAATGATATGACATATGACTGAGCACAAACACATGATCTCGAGTTCCATTCAAACATCTCTTGAGTGAAGAAGGATGCCAGGTCGATCAACGGCTCACCGAAAGTGAGTGAAATTTGGATCGTATTATACTACCGAAGTTCCGGCGCAAAACCTTGCTACAGTATTTTAAATCTAGAAGAAACATAGGATGTGCACAACGTCGGAAGCGCAGTTGAGTAATAAAGCAATACGAACGATCGGAGCCACAGTGAGTTAAGTTATTCACTTTAGGTTCGTAAACATTGTCATTTATATAAATGCATCAACAAATTCTGTCCCTCCCCCCCCACCCCCCCATCCCACATATATTGTCCCAAATTTGAGACACTGTAGCTGCAGCTATCAATGTGAACATAATGCAGATTGCACACAACTTTTTCTAGTAGAATAATTTGCAAATGCGAAATTCTCTTGAATAAACTATCAGTTGTAAGACATGCAGATATACCGCACATTCTTCTGGCTCTGACCTCTTCTTGTCATAACCTTTATATAAGTGACACTCTATCACACCTGGCAATAGCCGACACCTTGGTTGAAATGTGCGTACGCCACCAAGACGTTGAATAGTGACTGCTGTTGCTGTCCACCTCCATGGAAATACACATTGTCAGGAAACGTCCGTGGCACATCTGTAACAAACAAAATAAAAACTTTCAATACACAGCTAAGCAGCCACCTTACATTCAGAGGTCTAGTCTAGCAGAGGCACTTCATCTGTTGCAACAACAATATGATGAATCAATGTCTGCTCCTTTACTGTTGCCAAGCTTCAGACATTGCATAAAGAAAAATTAGTGTCCGAAGTTCACATCTGTAAACAGCAGTGAGAATGATTCTTTCAAAAAGAGATATGCAAGGCCATTAACCATCTCCACTGCCTCCCACTGCAGCATCAGCGACAGCAGGATCCGATGATAAAAGATTGGGAGTTTGGAGAATGAGTAAGCTAAGATTGCAGGATGATGGAAGGAGGTATGCAAGATAATGAAAGGCTGCATGGCAAGTTTTACAAATTCACACTATGCCAAAAACACTGCTCTGATGACAGACGGGTGTTCGTTGAAATAGGAGTGTTCGGGCATTTAGTCACATGGGCCCACCTATCTGGATAGTCTCAACAAGGTCTGGTCGCCGGCTCTGCTGCAGCAGTGACTGGTACAGTCCTCGCTGCTCGCTCTGCTTAGCAGCTGCTCCCGAAAGGACCATCCACACCTGAAGGAACAGATACATCAGCCAGCATTAGCCAAACAGGCTGTTGACGTCACCATCATTATCGTATTTAGGTTTGGTCCACTGCAAGACAGATGTCACTTCCAGTGATCTCCAGTTACCCGTCTTATGTACGCAGGCTCCATCTCCTGCTTACCAATTTTATATATATACTACATATTCTTAATTTTTTCACTCCACCAAATGCTTAAACTCCCTTAATTGTGTTTCCCTTCCTTTTGCATGCATTGTGTATATCTAAAAAGTTACTGGTTATCTGCATAAGAAGTGAAAGGTGGGCAAGTTAGTAATGATTTATACAGTGGGTTGCGCGAAGACAAGTACAGTGTGATGTCATGTGGTCAATACGCTCTACGCCCATTTTTAACCATGCTATACTGACGAATCATGTAAGGTTTGATTAATTGTTCATCCTGAGGCAGCCTCAATGTCTAACTAAAATGCCATATTTTTGTGGCCCATGCAGCACACACTAGACACAAATTTATCTCGCAGCGGGTCATAGGCTACCAGTGGGATCCAGCATTTTTGTTCAGCTAAAGGTTTATCATGCTATTTGCAAACGGACACAAAAAGATTACTTAGTTAGTGCTGGTTTTTCACAAGGATAGCACTTGCACATTGGAACTCACATTTTTTGGTACCAGATCGAAGGAACAATTGGCGTCAGCCATTATTAACCCACACAACACAGTGAATGTTATTGCCATGTTTTCAGTTTCAATGTTTCAACTAATGAGGACAACAGGAAAGACATTTGATACCACCGAATATCACAATAGATAAATTCCAAATTGTCCTGCTTCACCATCCACCTACACTAATTGCATGCCTCTGAAGTCGTAGAGACGTCATAATGCACACACAACTGGCCACTTGCACAAGATGCGAAGATGCACACGCTGTATCTCAGAGCAGATGGAAGTGTGCAATCATATCTTCTGACTAACTACGAATAAGCATTTTCCTTAACACCACAGCAGTTTTGTACATGTGTGAGTCAGCATCTATGACACAATGTCTTTCCAACATGGCATGCTTAAACACAGCATTTCTCAGTGAAAAGAGCTTCATAGTACAAACTGTGGTGCATGTCACCAAGTTCTGCAGTGAACTTCATAGTTAGCAATAATGTCGCCATTACATCAAGTACAAAAAAGAAAAGCCAATATTTCTTGAAAGTAAAATGCAGCATATGTGAAGTGATGCCCTCTCTAAAGCTAGGCTCTAGCATACAGTGCAAGCAATGTGCACAGTACAGTCGATCCGGATATATCAAACTCGGATATATCGAATTATTCCCTATATTGAACAGTTGTAAAATCCCCTTGCGATTCCCAAGCAAAAGTATAGCTATGCACTACGCTTACATCGAGCTCCCATTCACCGCCGCATTCAATATATTGAACGCTGCGCAGCGCCGTGTTCCTGGAAGTGCGCTTCTTCTAACGGAGATGCGATCACTTCTTGCATCGTCAGAAATATTTAATGCTGACAAATTTTAAATGGCACTGTTTTGGCAGATGCTGCCAAAGAAGAGATGGAATCTGAAGGGCAGTAAAAGCCATGGAGGGAAAATGAGCAGGGTGCTCTCAGTTTACTTGCTGTGCATATGGATGACACATAGAAACTGGCCGTTCGTTATCGGCAAGAGCAAAGAACGCAAAAGGCGTACCAGTCCAATACGCGTTCCACAAGAAAACGTGGATGACACAATCTTTTCACTGAGTGGCGCCAGGCACGAGATGCCAAAATGGAGATGCAGCGCTGCAGCGAGCGGCCAAAACAAATCCCCCCCCCCCCCCCCCAACCTCCACTTGGACAGATCTCACTTTAGTTCGAATTTAACACAACTACCGCATGCCATATGCGCACCTGGCGGAAAGGCACACCCTTGCAATTACGGCAGCAGCGCACGAGACTCACTGTTGTGCGATTTGCACATCCATGCTGAGCGCGTTTCATTCGTGATCGCAGGGTTACACATTCAAAACAGCGTGTGTGTAGTGTTGGCAGTCACCGATGCAGGGGCCAGAAGGGAACGGCCGAGCACAAAGGCATGTACCGACCGCAAGATGGCAGAGTGCTGAGCGGCACCCAAGAAGAGATGCGCGGCCATTTTAGGGCGGTAACGAAGCGAGGGTGACTGGTTCCAACAGGAAGTTGGTTCCAAAACACGACATAACAGTCCTCCTGGCTCGTTGCCCACGTATGATGATCGGCCATTTTAATGGCGTATTGTAACGAAAACGCGGCCACGCATGTTCATGCGCAATTCGCAGTACACGTGCACTAATTGTGGCACAGCGTGTATCCATACAGGGTAGTTTGCTGGTGCGGTGTGTGTCATTTCTGCCTTATTTTGAATAAAAACAAGCAACAGGCCCTTCGAGTTTACATGCGAGGCGAGCTTTTAGGGTTAGCGTTGCGAATACCATTCCATAGCGCAAGAGACTTACGACATTCATGAGCAAAAAATAAGTGAATATTTGTGTGTTCGATACGGCCTTGGAGATGCAAATCGGTAAGTTCCCACTTTTCACAATTTTAGGAAACTGTTTGAGGCATGATGAGATAAGCTTCAGATAGGTTTATTTTATATTTAGAATGATCCATATATTTAACTATTTCACGATCCCCTTCGAGTTCGATATATCCGGGATCGACTGTGTAGGCAATGCGATGGTCTTGTGCACAGGAGTGACAGAAATAACATCTTCCTCAACAGCTTGAGAAAGACTTATCACACATGCTTATTGCAAAAATGTAAGAACAAAAAAACAGGAGAAAGGACGAATACCTGTTTCCTGTGCTCTTGGGGAACACCTTTCCTCACGTAACGCTTCACTGCAAGGCAAGAAATAACTGCTGTCAAGCTGCATGTAGCCCCGTTGCAGCATCACATCAGCAATACTGATTTAGTATGCAAATTGTAGTGCGACATTGAGCACAGACAAGCTACAATGTTAGATCCTGCCTCCCAACCCGTTAAAATTCCAAAAAAGCCAGACGCAGGGATAATGCGTGGTTTTTCAAAACAAAATAAACTTAGAACCACCAGCAAACCCTCAACACAATAATAAGTGTTGCACCATGAAAACCTTAAAAAACACAAATAAAGGAAGTGGCCCAAACGAGTGCAAGCTACCAACCAAAGGTTTCAAATAGTTAACACGAAAACTGTGGGAATTTAAAAACAGAAGATAAAAGAATGGAATCAGGGATGGTACAAAGAATCACTTCAAGCTAGCACAAGTACCAGGCATAGGCATTTCAGCTGGCATGAAATATGCATGTCCAGGGCTTTTTCGTAAGCTCTTCCCAGATGAGAAATCGCCAGAAGCAGGTTGTACTTGTCTGTCTTGCTTCCTTTCTTTCATATGTGTTTTTCTATATGTGCAAAGGCCTTAAACAGTGCAACAACATTTATGGTGTATTACCATTTAGCCTTATCACCAAGCTATCCTAGGAAGTCCCAACTTAGGGGTGGGATGGGAGGGTGCCTGCAGCCTGCATTTTCCATAGCTTAACATACTAGTTTCAACTGAACTTCTGGTAATACGAATATCGACACATACTATTTCCAAAGTCTCTTCATGTTCATTCACCTTGAAGGTAATGTCAACTGCACTATAGCACTGTCTACCGCTGAGTTATGCCACACAATGCGTGTACTGTGAGCAGCATTTTTCTGTCCTTCAATATCAACAAGCAAAGAGTAGAGTTTAAACACACACAGCTGCACAAATGGAATTCAATGCCTTCTTTTTTCTGATCTTTTTTTTTTCTCCCTGACAAAACAATGCCACATACAAGCGCATTGTGCTTATAAACGTTAACGAGAACACGCACACTTGGCACTGCTGTGGCGAAGGTTGGGATATGCCGCGGGCCGGGCATTCGACAGCAGCCGATCCCACTTGCGAAGGCGCCGTGCCAGCACTGCCCGGTAGCTCCGCCAGAATGCCTCGTGACCCTCGTGGTCGAAGTCCTCCGGCCACTCGAAGCCGTAGGGGCCCACCCTGCAAATCCCGAGACACACAAGTCGTCTTGCTGCACAAGAACTGCCCTCCTGCTAGTAGAAGGCACCATCAGAATTCAGAATCAAATAGCGCACTCGCTGATCTAAGAGCTATTATACAATTTTTGCTATCGGCTAACTATTGGCGTGTACCTCTATCGCATGCCGTTTAAACACCCAATCATGAACAAAAGCCTGCAGACCAAGGATAATGCAAGTTTTGCATCCCTTTGCAAGCAGCCTGAAATTGAGTAGTACAGTGCACATGCTCAACTAATGCCATGCCTAGCCTAATCAGACAATGCACAGCTACATCACAAGGAAATAAAAAAAAATTTCCCAGATGCTGTGATCGCCAAAACTTTGCTTGCAATGGTGCCTAGTGTATAACGACCACGGAGCAAGAAATCTTCCTCCGTGATAACGACTAATGTTTGTGCATTCTATACGCTATAATATATCAGTACCACATATATTTGAATATAGCATATTAACATCAACATATGTGTGTCTTACGAAGTATTAGAGCATTTAGCTCTTGCTGTCTATACTCTACAGAGTCACTGAAGTTTTAGACATTCAACAAACACAGTGGGCATAGCACTAGTCATTATCATTCAAGAAAATTATTAGTTTCAGTCAGAGCTTATATATTATTATACCCATTTCTTTTTCCTCTTGCACTTTGAAAGCATACATTCTGCTTACTCTACAAGCTGTATACAATCAGGAAAACATGCTTAGGAGGAACATCACAGATATATTTAAGGAGTCACAGAATAGTGAGCATCCTTGCATTTATGAATTATTTAATGCAATAAGACATTACCTCATGTTGAGTGTTTTCACAATTTGTAAACAAAAGTTACTAAGTGGTCAAAGTGCACCTGTCATTATTTTCGCAGATGTATGACGAAAATTGGTTCTGTAGTGCAAGGACAACATTCTGCCTGTGAATATGCACAGAACATGACTAAAGGGCCACATCTGTCATGGTCTTGTCACAGGGCTCTGTGCAGGTGCTTTCCCATCTTCCTCCATGTTTGAAGTTAAGCAGAGAGGCCTCCAAGTACATATCTGAATGGTCTCCAAGTGACAGCAGCATGAAGTTAGTTTCAGCTAATTACAAGCTACTAATTAACACAATCCATGAAACTACTCGCTTTGCCGTTTGCTAGCCTGCTGGTAAACCCAGTTAGCTGAACGAGTGCACCAGAGACACCAGTACTGGGCTTATTCTCGAAATCAGGACAAATTTTCTTCAAAAGACCGGGACAAATTTTTCTTTGACAGCAAAGCTTCGTTTTTCAGGAACCCAAATGGGTTTCCTTTGCAGTTTGATGCTACTTTCAGATAGATAACTTTTGATTTTTTAACAGAGCGAAAGGCAGAACAGAATGTGAGAAGTTATTCTGTTCCTTTTCACTGTTTCAGGTCTCCCAGTTTATGGCAGAGCAGTTACCCCACTGTAAAGATAACAGTGTGTAACTTCAAGGTGTGTTATCTAAGCCGACAGCTCATTTAGATACAGTAAGGTGGATGATGCACTGTGCAGATACAAGTGTTATCTAGTACACTACAGTGTAATGAAGGAAGGAGAGTTCATTCAGGCAAGTGAGTAGTATTCATATGCAGTAGGCGATTAAGCCAGATGCATAAATGAACACTTTTCAAGAGCACCATGACAAAGTTACATACGTGTTTCTAAAGGTACAAAAGTGGTGGTGAGCAAGTTTAATGGTTTGAAGATCAATTTATACCAATTCATGTATGATTCACGTACACAAATACAAGCCAACAAGACTGGTGGAAGAAAACACATGCACATGAAACTAAAAGGCATTAGTACTGACACCCTGTCACATTCCTGTGGTTCAGGCAAAGGTGTCCATCTATTCGTGTACACAACAAGTACGGTTAAAATTCAAGCATAATTTAGACACAAATTAATGGTTCCATCTGTGTTTTTGCTTATCCCATTAGGTTTTCCTGCACGGAGAGCATACAAGTAGACGACATTCACTATTTCCATATCTGTTAAATCAACCTTTTACTTAAGTTGAGCCTGTTTAACAGTCCCAATTGGCTTTGGACATTTAGACAGCAAAATATAGTCATTATTTTAGTATTGCACTGTCAAATCTGAACTAATACAAATGAAACAGGATCAGCAAGTTGGTCAGGCAAATATAAGAGCAAATGGTGAAAATATTTCTTGAAAGTTACAAAGTATGGATTTTGTAGCATTGCATGAAATGCTGACTGCTCAAACAAACAAAATTTTTCCGGATCCCAATGCTGGAACAACAGATGCATGCTCACTGCACAGGCACATCATCCTATGACCAATTGCACCCATGTCACTATGCTTCTTGCAAAACAGATCTCACTTGTGTGCAGACTCTTAGTTTCCTTTACTACACTATGTACTGATTCCCTGTTGAACTGCACTGCACACAAAAGACGAAGGACACAGGCAGAGTTAACAAAGCGGTGACTCACAAGGCAGTGCCTGTTTGTTAACTTTGCCATTGCCATTCATCTTTTGTGCATGCTCCTGTTCGACAATGAATCCCCCCCCATTACCGAATTGCCCAACTTTCAGTTGTGTGTAACCACCACACAGTAAATTACCCTGCGTTGCAGTTTTTTTTTTTTTTTTTCTTATTCTAAAAGTGCACAACAGGAAATATCAGCCTTTGATGGAAGCTTCAAAGGTACGAAGTGATACGAGAGGAATTCCAAAAGCCTGTCCCCTTCCATAAAAAAATTTAGGACATGATCTACGCCTCTTCTTTATCCAAGACAAAATATTTTTGTCACTTCACCACATAAATTGCCATTACTGACAGAACTTTCCCATTCATGTAACCACTTAACAAAAGATGCTCAGGAATCATCCTTGTTGAGCTTGGCAGCTCTCAGTCACTGTCAGTATCACATCTTAGTCCAATTTAAAAAGGCAGACTTCACTGTCAAGTACAATAAATATTCTGATGATAGGATCACTTTCACATCTGGAACTCCCAGAGGAAGCTTTTCATGAACTGCACTTAAACTTACATCTCTCCCTCCCAGGAACATGCCAAACAAACTTTATTTCATGCTGCTGTTCAGTGAAGATGGAATATGGTATCAACCTTGGAAATATTGTCATCATTTGAGCACATTTATGAGCATTCACAGATGTTCTTCAGCAGCCATTGCATTTTGAGTAGTGGCTTCAGGCAACTTGGATCTTTGGTTATGGGATCATTATGTGCACATATGGCCTGTCTGGAACCAAGCAAACCACTTGCATGTAATGAAAAGTGGTCAAAAGAGATGGACAAGTGAGAAGATGGCACAAGTGCTGTGAATTAAAGCATTCTGCACTGTCTTCAATATGTATAACCTAACCAAGTCGCCCAATAAGTCAACACCTTACTGTACTTCTGAGTAGTTCTCGTAGTTGATTTTTGATCAGTTGATGTTTTTTAACAACTCAAAGTAACATAGGGACTGTGAGATACATTGTAATGGAGGGCTCTACATTAATGTTGACCACTTCAGGTTCTTTAACATGCACCCGGAGCTCAGTACACGAGTCTTTGCATGCTGCCTTCCCTGGAATGCAGCCAGGAATAGGACCTGTGAATTTCTGCTCACCAGCAGAACACTACAGCAATTTAACCATTGCAGCAAGTTCCCAGGTGCCTAGTCAACAAAGTGACCTCACTCAAAGTTGCAAATGAAGGTACTGATTGATGAAGCAGTTTTGTTAACCTAGTTTTATAGTTATTCTTTCTTGCATTCATTGACACAGTGTACTGTTTACCGTCTAAGCTTTACAGAGAGCTGTTTTAAGTTTTGCCCTGTGCACAGCGTGGGTCTTATTGAGCTTGCCCAGAGCAATTAACGTTAGCATACCTGATATTGAAAAAAAAAAAAAAAAAAAATGTTGCTTGACAAAGTTGAACAGAGCGCTGCCTCTTGTCCCACTCTAAAACTGTTTAACTGAGGCACTGAAATTGCTGTTAGGAATCAAATAAAGTAAGGTTCCCCCCCCCCCCCCTTTTTTTTTTCTTCTTTTTTTAATGAACGTTCATGAACGAAGCAAATTCTCTTGTGTGTACATTCTCTCTTGCGATGCACGTCTGCAAAAGTGCGTACAAGATGCGCTTTGCACTAGGAAGCCGATATCTTGTACAGAAAATTCGCGGATCGAGTTATGATATGCAAGGTTGTTCCCGCTACTGCTGTGAGGCATTGTAATACATCCCAGAGTCAGCTAGGCGACCGCATCTGCAAAAAAGTCCCTGCGCAAGCGCCGAAACATTTCTCTTTTCTTTTCCGACTCTGGCCGTTAGCGAGTGCACGCTTTTTTTTTTTTTTTTTCTTTTTTTGCCTCGCTTTTTCTGGCACGTTCAGCAAACCGCGCGCAAGAGCATGCAGCGGTCGGCAGCGCTCTATACGCCCCAAGGGGCGTCATCGTCTCCAGTTTCGCGGCGCAACGCGCGCTAACAGGAGAGTGAGAGATCTACACCCTCGAGGGTGGCCTCGACAACGCGATCTCAAGCAAGCACTCAAGCGTTCATCTCGATTGCATGATCAACAAGCATAGCTATGCAAAACAACTTGATCGGCGCCGGCAGACGCGCTTCGCGGGACGCACTTCGGAACGCCCGCGGCCACCTTTTGCGGCGGCAGTCTTTACGAGATGAAAGTAAGAAAATCCCCAGGACGTTCAACGTTTACACGGTAAACCACTGGACACAGCACAACACATCTTGGAGACCCTGCAACCCGAAAGTGCGGGCCCTTCCATTCAATTCGCTCGCGATGTTCAGAAAAACCGGTTCCGTCGAATTGCGAGGCCAGGGAAATAGATAGATGGTTACCTTGCGCGCTGCTCGTTCTCTGCCATCGATGATCCATCAGCGTCGGTAACAACAGCCATGCCATGCTCTTCGCACACCAACCATGCAGACGAACCGGACGAACCATGCGAACGAACCGAACAAACACACGCACACTGCTGATACCGCCGCTGGTGTGACGCCAGGTGACGCCAGAAAAGCACTTTCTGAATTTTCGCTTCAACGTCAAAACGTCGTTGCTTGTTTTCACGAATGAAGGTTAAATCACTCTGAATATATTTTCATGACGTGAAAGACCACCGAAAGTATGCAAGTTTCTACAAGTCGCTCATTTTCGTGCCAAGCCTGTCCAGCATCCTATTTTATGCTAGCGACGCTGTAGAAAAAAAAAAAAAAAAAAAAAAAAAAAAAAAAAGAACACTGCGCGGGAGAATTGAACACAAGAAGCGCTGTAGTAAGGGTGAAATAGAATATGGACGATATTGTACTTCACGCTCCGGTGCTTTCCTAGCCTTCACCTTTTCTTTTTCCTTTCCTCGTTCAATCGTTATGTCCCTCTCCCACCTGCCGGGTAGCCAACCGCGGCTATCGGCGCGTTCCTAGGTGTATCTCGATCTCTTCTGCTTGTTTTTGTTTTTATTTTTTGCGTTTGTTTAGCAGCACCGAAAACGCCATTGACGATAAGTTGAGCTGTAATTGTTGAGATTGTGCAGTCTCATCATTGCCTGCATGCAAGTTACGTTTTTTTCACCTATCCCAGCTATCTTCATATTATTTTCGCCATCACCAACCGGCCTGTTCTTACAAGTTTTTAATGTTAAGAAAGTACTCCTCGCCGTGGTTTTTCCTTGTATTTCATTCGTTATCTGACGTAATAAACATCCGTTTATTCCGGCTTCCTGGCCAACCTCCCCATAGTGGTACACTGCTCAGTCTGCTAATCTGATGAGTCTCCACGTTCCTGTAAAACCTGTCTCTTGTAATTGAAATCCTTATAACTGATGTGTTTCATGAGTTTATTATAGAAATAAAGGTGCACGTAATGTTGGCTCAATAACTACGTATATACATATATGGCTATCACTGACTTGGGCATGCACGTCCAAACGAAACTTGTACGTCCCTTCCAAACCAACACAAGACCCAGAACTAAGTAAAGCTTCAGCATTTTTTAGTTGTTAACAGCCCAGAACAGACAAGTAAGCTGTTTTACTCAACCTGCATGACACTTACCAGAAGGACTCGGGCGAGCACACAGATACAAGTCGCAAGCATTGCAGATGAAAGTGCATGCTGCAAATCTAAGTTGTATTTTGCTGGTCAAAAATAATGGCGCTCTATAAGTAGTGCTCCGCATGCTTGTTAAATCAACATGCATAGTTAGAGTGCAAAGAATTCTTTGTCTCTTTGCGGTAGGTAGGTTCCTGTTACTGTCTGGTTTTTTGGGCTTCAATAAACATGTGTCTTGTAGTTAGATTTAGACCAGGGTTCCCTAGTACAATAGCCAGATGATATAGCCAGATGATATACCCATTAAGCTACAGACACAGAACGGTGAATATAATTGTCAACCTTACCACTTTCCATCTCAAGCGGCAGCTATAGCGTTGAGATTATTGGCGCATGCAAATTTATCTGCAATCTGCAAGAAGATCACATACGACCCATACCACTTTCTAGGACTGACGCTGCACGGAAGCTCCGTGTGCTTGCTCGCCAACGCACGAGGTCACAATGGAATGAATCGCACTTCGTGCATGCTCGCTTATACTCTCTGGACCCAACCCTAAGCCTTCGAGTACCATCAAGGCTTTGCCGAGGAGACGCAACTCTTTTGTGCAGATTATGGTTGGGCGTTGCGTTTACCAACGCCTATGCGTTCCGCATAGGAATGGCCGACAGCGCAGCCTGTGACCACTGCGGCAATGAAGAATCAAATGTACATATTTTGTGCGATTGCCCGCAGTACAGTGCGCAAAGACATCCTCTTACCAACGCGTTCAACCAATTGGATGACTGGCCTCTGTCAGAAGAAAAAATTCTCCACCACAGACTGGAGTTAACGTCACAGAAGAAGGCCGTGCAGGCGCTTCTACGCTTCTTGCGAGCCACCGGCCTATCTGACCGACTGTGATTAGAGCACTCTTCCAGTGCAACGAAACAATCGCACACCTTGTTTGTGAGTGCCCTCGTTTTAACCCGCAGAGAGCAGCTGTCTGAGCCACGATAGATCAACTGGACAAACGCCCAATAACGCAAATCAACATCCTTGGAAACTGGCCTACACGAACAACAGCGCGAGCCGCCCTGAAGGCACTGCTGCGTCAAATTGTGACTCTACACTGTGTGACGTAGGATGGGACGTTGACACTATGCAACACTAGAACGCCTTCGCAGACTGCGTGACAATGCCCACAGAAACAGTTCTGTTTTGTGTGTGTGTGTGCGATTTTCTTTTCTTTCCTTTCCCCCCCCCCTTTTTTATACTTATTTTTCTTTCTCTCTCTCCTGTCGAATCCCTTTCCCCTCCCCGGTACAGGGTAGCCAACCGGAGATAATCTCTGGTTAACCTCCCTTTCTTTCCTTTACCTTTTTTCTCTCTCTCTCATATGCAATCTGGTATGCCTATCTTGCTCAGAGCAACAGCAAGTACTGTCGACGGCTTAATTCAGTGTTCTGTTTGTTGCAGTTTGGTCCTGAAGCACTTACTCGTAGAATCACAAAGTAAAGTAGCCATCAGGGAAAGCCTTATAAAATATATCTTGCATACAGTTGTGTCAATAACATCTTTACATATCTCTGGTGTCACCCTTGATGTTTTATTTCTGCAATACATTTTCTTTCAAGCTCTACTTTTACTTTCTCAGTCTACAGTGATCCACAGTGTCCTTAAGCAGCCTTAGTCAAATATATTCTATCCCATTCCCTTTGAGCTACAGCAGCTATGACTTTTTCTCATGAAACGAGACACCCATAAGAAGCGACAAGCTGTTTATTAGATGTGGCACTGTTGATGCCCATTATTATTGGATGCACACAAACAAGAAAGAGGCAATATATTTCAAGTGGATATGCAAAGATTTGTATCACTCTGCACTGATTAGACAAATCAAAGCACACAGTAAAATCCTTTCGCATAGGCTTTAAGACCACAAACATGCAGTACAGACATGGTAACAGTTAAATATCAATTGAGTTATGTGTGCTATGCACATGCAACATTCCAGTATCAAACAATATAACTTTGAATGTTGTTTAAAACACATTTTTTCACAAAGCTTAACAAAGTGTTAGCAATTTCACTGCTAATATGACAATACAAGGAGTTGTTTTCTTGAATCAGCACAACTAAGAAAGAATGAAGAAAACTAGACAGACTAGGAAACAACAGGAGACAGGGGCGGCACATCATGGAATGCGAACTCCCCCAAACCACAATCCTTGTGAAAGAGTTGTTCTCTCAAAACTTTAATATATTGCTATAAAGACAGTTCAACAGACTTTACGGCAGTGTATAAACACTATGACGACCCTATTGAATACCTAGTTGCTCATCAACTAGGAGCATGTTTGTATGATAGTGGTGTTCAGCATTTCAGCGAAGTGTAAGACACCAAACTCGTTTAACTTGATATTTAACTGGCGACACATGCAGCACCAGACAATGAGATAACATGCGCACATTTTGGAGATAGCACAAATAGAATGAAGCAAATGGAGCGAACAATGCGAGCCTTCTTTTGCTTCACCCCATCTTTTAAAATGCATACCACCAAACTCATCTAGTTGACCGCATATGCTTTATTCTGAGTATGTATACATTATCTTCACTGACCATGCACCATGCACTCTGTAGAAACCCTTTTACCAAGCCACTCTTGTAGTGTGAAAGATGATGAATGTAAATTAAACTGATTGCATCAGAGTTGCATTCACTTGTACCATGTTGTACCATATTTACTCATGTACGGCTCAACCTTGTGTAAGGCCTGCACCGTTGCTTTGGTGCGTGAAAACTTGCCAAAAAGATTTCCTAAGTGTCTAGTGCATACCTGCATGCTGGTTAACTTTGCACAAGCCACTATGGAAAGGATGTCAAACATCAAGGGCAGTGGAAGTCACAAGGATGACTGAATAAACATGTTTATAGCAAACCGCCAATGGTTGTATTATTCCGCACAGCAGTCTGAACACAGTTTGATGCTTCAATGAGTAGTAGCCATAAGCCTGTGTCGTGTAAGGCCTACAGCCTATAAAATATTTGGACAAAAAAAAAGTGCAGGCCTTACGAGTAAATACAGTAAATCACGTGGTACTAGTGACTTGTATTTTTGGTGACTGATGTGTTTGGTCCCACCCTAACAGAATCAATCGTCATTGACTAGACAATTCTTTGATGTTTGGCCACTGAACATATGACAAGGCCACGAAACATGAGCCTGGTGACACATTGTATTTGTTTTATGGGAACGAAATTGAATGTCTAGCGTGCAGTGTATTTAAAAAAAAAAAAAAACATTGAGCCTTTTAAGAAATTTGTCTGCTAAAGACCTTTACTGTCAAGACAAACAAAAGAAGAGAACCTGCTGCATGATCACCTTTCTGGTAAAACTGCAACCGAGCGTGCGTGATTTTTCTTTCAGCACTTCATTTTATTTGTTCTAAATTTTCCCCATATTAACCAATTTCACACCACAAATCTAATCGGAACTCTCTCAAGATACATGCAAAACAATTTCATCACCATAATGTCCTTTAAAAGGTGTGATCCTTGGGCCCTGTATTGGCATGGGCAAATGCAGATGCAATGCCTGAGGTGAGTAGTATTGTGATGCTGCTGCAATTTTACTGAGGAGATTATATGTGGTGCACTATCCTTATCTCAATGCAGGTTAGTACAGTGGCAATGGGAAACCCCCCATCATAAATCTAATCCTTTTGTCTTATTTATTTGCCAGTTTAATTAAACAAGTGGTACATTTCCCTTATGGCATTTTTTGGCTTCATCACCTGTTGGCTTCATGTAGCAGTGTCTGTCATTTAGAGGCCCGTGTAGCATGAATAATGTGTTTCACAGTAGTACTAACTGTCCTCAACTCCATTCAGCAGCTTGTATTTGCATGCCTGCAGTGAGCACAGGTTCCAGAAATAGAGTGATTTGTAGAATTGACTGCACTTAAAACTACCTCTTCGAGCAATGACTTGGAGGTGAACGTGAACAGCACAACCTGCTGCCACTAAGCTTAAAGTTCATCAACTGCACAGTCAGCACTGCTGGCTATCACAGTGTCTAAGTGCACACAACAGAAACTTCCGTTGCATGTTGAACAGTGCAAAAGATAATGCATGAGTGAATAAGACAGGACAGACAATTGCACAAACGCAGCATTGAATCTTAACTCCTTAGCAAATTCCATAGCTTGTTCACTACAAGGTGCTGCGAGTCTTCAGGCACTAAGGGGTCCAGCCAGAATTTTAACCAGGACAGTTTCCCGAACAGTTGAACCTTCATTTTTAAAAACTTTTTGGGCGGCCCAAACAAACAAAGACGAAGAAAAGAAGCAACACAGAGTCCAAAGGAGTCCTTGTGTTGCTCCTTTTCTTCGTCCTTGTTTGTTTGCTACCAAAAAGTTTTTAAAAATGAATCTGTTCCAACTAGGCCAAATCGCAGTTATGCTTCAGTTGAACCTTGTTTGCCAACTTAGTTTCTCCAATTGCCTCTGCTGGCAACAAATAAGCAACAAACATAGCGAATCAGTGACAAATGGAGAAAACAATTAATTGGGATATGAATGACTACAAAGTCTGGCCATCAAATTCATTTTTATATTGACTAGAACCCTGTCGTTGGAAGTTCAGTATGACACTGCATCACTTCATCTTCAAGAAATAATCTTCCTTGCAACTCGGGGAAGAAACACATACATCGTACATAGCCATACATCATATAACAAGTCCACTTTACTGGAACACCAACTGCATTGGTGTTCTTGAAGAGTGTAGTAATAAGGAAGAATCTGAGTCATCAAACACGTAGCCTTATGCTGCTGCCATTTTGTGGTAGCACCATAAGGCTACGAATTGCAAATCGAGTGGAGGCAAACTCAACTTGCCAAACTTCATGATTGTGTAAGTGGAAGTTAACAGCGTGTCAGTCCCAATGAAGCTTGTATTTCCTGCTATTCTGAAGGCAGTCAATTAAAGAGACAATAAAGAGGAACAATAAAGCAATTTAGACCGACACTAGGTTACATATTCGGAGTGAAAAAGGTCAAACTGAAACCCCAGCATCGGTACGTCAGCGCGATGTCACGAATTTCAAAGTATATTTTTGTATTTCGTTCATTGTGGCTCAGCAAATGTTCTCAAAACTTTCAAAGCTCTTTTTAAAAAAAATTAACAGTAAAGGCGAGGTATGGGTTGTTTGCAAATTTCGCCTTAAGGTGTGTCCTTGCAGCACTGTGAAGTCACACCTTAAGGAAAAATTGCATATAACCCACATAGATTATTCCGGGAACTTCTGATTATTTCGTATTTCGGGTGCCAAAGCGGGGAGGGAAAGCGCCAGTATTTCGTTGCGCGCATGGCACCGCTGGGAGGGGAGGGAGGCGCGGCGCAGCAACTGCACACTGCACAGCCGTGCGCGCCCTATCTTGAAAGCGATCTGCATTGGGGGCTGAGTCTAGGTGCGACGGCGGCTTATACCTTTGTACATGCTCCGCTATCGCCACTCAGTTTGCGCTGAAGCGATACACGGCACAAAGGTCACTTCACTCACTGTTGCTGCTGCGCTTCCTCACACCAGCATTTCGACAGTGAGTGTTCGCGGTCATTGAGTGTGATTGGTTCATGTTTGCCTGTGCGCACTGACACCATGCTGGTTAAATGACTTTGCAAGTCTACACGGCCAATGAAACTACTACCCTTACTTCGTTATAGCTGTCTAGGCATTTGCTATCGCAATCGATGGTTCGCCTTTCGGGCGAAACTGCGACTTTTTTAGAGGTGGCCGCTGAAAAAAAGTTGCTCAAAATTTTACCCCGCATAATAAGCACACCCCCAACTTTGCGCATGTTTCTCATCTAAAAAAAGTGCGTTCATTATGCTATTAAATACGGTAGTAGCTTCTGTATGTATGTGCCCTTGGTGTGCTTGATGGACAAAGTCTGAGCCAACTTTTCATGTCATGGAATGCACGAGTAGCTAAGAAAACACAGGAGCAGAGGAAACACCGCTCAGCATCCCCGATTTTATCGTAGCCCTGCGAACTCGAATGCCGGGAACATTAGATGACCCATTCTTGCTAGCAAAGGTGCATTTGTCTCAAGCATTTCCACAGTTTTGTTTAGATATTTGATAACCATTGCTCACTGGCAAAGGTACGTTGGTATGTTTTGATAGCTGTGAGTGGCACTTGTCCTCTGAAGAGCCAAAAGTGCTCATCATGTCTTTACATCGCAAGCTTCTCCACATGCCGTGCAATGGGAAACCCCCATCATAAATCTAACCCTTTTGTCGTATTTATTTGCCAATTTAATTAAACAAGTGGTACATTTCCCTTATGGCATTTTTTAGCTTCAACACCTGCTGGCTTCATGTAGACATTCACCACATGCCGAGGTTTTTGCTGCTAGCAGCAAAAACCACTGGCCAGTGGTGCATTATATTTTCAATTTTGCTAAGTGTTTTATGAGACCCACACATGCAATCAGTTGTGTAGGCAGCAGCCATTTATATTTCCTTATTTTCCTAAGTTTAAACGGTCGATTAATAACTGTAAACATTATAAAAAATATCAGCAAAATGTGCTCACCATGCCGCGTGCCCTGCCTTTGCCCTTAAAATTGTCCATTTTACATGCACTGTTCAATAAAGCGCAGGTGGCATCGTGCAACATCTGCATGGTGCCTACAGACTTTTCCGACAACAGCTCACCAACCATGATGCCTTGAGACTGTTGTGAGCCTATGAGAGCGCCTGCTAAAAAGCACTAGGAACAATGGACAACATGTACACTTTGTATCCACGTGCAACAATCTCAGGCCGTGGTGGAAAGGTGTACACATGGGTGCTGAAGTGTGAAAAGCATCCGTCCCAACATTACCTACATTGCACACTCAATGCAGCTTGAGCACGTCCTGATGCCTTGGCACTGACTGATGTGCAGGATATGCGGTTCATGGCGCAAGTGCGCTTTCTCGGGCGTGCCACAGCCGTGGAATTGCAGGTCGTACAATGATGCTTCATGCACTAGACTGGCGATGGATCTTGGTAGTGCCACTGCCAGACAATGCCCTATGTCAGCAGGCAAGGTCAGCCACTTCTTTGTGGGGAGGTGGGGGCGCTCGGTGCTGGGGTGACTTGAGCTCCTTCATGGCAGCCGAGAGAAGCCTCTGCAGCTCCGGGGGAAGGTCCTCCTCGCCTGTTACACAGTCCTCCTCCTCGTCACGCGAGTTCTCCCTCGAGATCACTGAACGTGGAACATCTGCACGTGGGCAGAGAGTGAGAGAGAGACCCAGAAGAAGAGAGTGTTCGCCAACAAGAAAGGCAGAAAGGCCTGCTAAAGACAGTGTCTGTCACTGTTAGGCTGCAACTAGTATAGGCTATGGGTGAAACACAGTGTGCCTTGTTTCACCATTGCAGTGAAAGACTGCACTACAGTTCCGTTTCTGCAGATCCTACACGTTTTGTTTGGCATGCGTACTTCTTATTTACTCCGTACAAAACAGCAAGTAATGCTCCTGAAAGCGGTATTGAAATGCATGCACCATGAAATGCCACCTTTGAGAGAAATTTCAGGGTGAATGAGACAGCAGTTTAGCTAGAAGAGTCATGCATACCTGGCGCTTCCATTTATGTAGCATTTGGTACAGACTGCATTTACAGGCAAGACACGGGGTACAACCAACCTTTGTCTGGTGTTGGCTTGGACGTCGATAACTCCACAGCACCAATGGACAACGAGTTGGCATCTTCTAAATTACTGCTTGCTTTGCTCCTGTTGGCCAGTTTTGCTGGATCTGGAAAGACAGTGCCACAGCAGTCTAGTTTCACACATTAGGTTTCAACATGCTTCCTTGCTCGGAATCTATCTTCTTGATTCACTTCTTAGCTGTGCCTCCACTTGCAGCATACACATCTGTCAGTCAAGTAACTCACTTGATGACATTGCAAGCACCAGCTGAAAGGCACAGCTGCTAAGCTTCACAAGCTCCTTCCAGCATGTATCCTCGCTGTTACAACTCACCTCTGTGACAAATGTTTGTGTCACATGGCCAAAAAAGATGCCAAGCACTTCAAGCTATCACTCGGACAATCCAGTAGACGCTTTGAACGGTTAAAAAATGCCGAAAGCCACATGTTTTTAGCAAGTGTGACCTATATGAACGGGCATGCCCATGTGCATCGGCGCCTGTATGCGTATTTGTGCCCAGTGCAAAACATCCTTACTTCTCGCTGAATGTGGAAGAAGAAGCGATGTTCAACACTGGCCTGTCTGCGAGCGTGCTTCGTGCCTGGACAAAGTGATTGTGCACACTTCAGTCAACAATGCCCTCCTCCTTCTGAGCGAGAGTGTTCTTGGGAAGCTATAAATGGAGAAAGCCACTCAAGAGCCAGAGCTTTTCGTTATGAGTAGCTTGTCAAGCTGACCACTCTTAACGAAACGAAATCTTGTATCTTAATTTACACCGTCTCATCTCTGCCTGGGCCCTCTACACCGATCGACCTGGTCAAGCTCCAGGCTGCTGCGCCAGTATGGACTTGAAAGCCCCTGGCAATTCTCGCAAGGCAGGTAACACTTCCCAGTTGAAAGTCTATCCACCTGAGCATGATCCGAGTGGCTCACCTGTGCTCGAGAGGGGCATGTTGACCCTCCATGTGCCATCACACTTGAGCCTGCTCTCTAGCTCTGTCACACGTTTGCCCAGAACTCTGCAACGAAAACAGATGAGCTCAGACACGAGAGACTGCACAAAGAAACAAATAATGGAGAGGATAGGGCACCAGATAAAATACAGCATACAAACGGGCTACTGTGCTTGACATTCAAAGCAGTGGCAACGGAATAACGTCACAACCTGCGCCGACAGATGTTTATAGTGGTGGGACAACAGAACTAAAGAAAAGTGCCGTCACAAGGGCAGTATGTTGTACACTCTTTGACAATTTCCTGTGCTTCTTTTTATCTTACAGAAAGAAGTGTATTCTATAAAAATACACCTATTCTGTTAGGCCTCAGATAAACAGATGCAATAAAGGTGCAAAACATGGACACTTAATTTAACAAACATGTACATAGGTGTCGACCAGCGCTGCTATGGTGCCACATTAACTTGCAGAGAGTATTCTGTTTTTGTCACAATCTCTACACTAAAGGACGAAAAATATGCCAGCCTGATGCGGAAGAGTTATCTAAAAATTTGTACAAAAACTGCTCACTAATTTTAGTTGTTCATTGCATTGCCACGACTTGTTTTAACTGTGCTGTTTTCACCAATACAGAAGGTGATGCTGAAACCTGGTAGAGATTGTAACAATTGTAACAGAAACGCTGTGAGACATGCTATACGCCAGATGTTGTACAAGCGTTCTTGTACATATAAATCTGAGCAAACATTCAATGTACAGAATTGTAACCAAACTGCCATAAAGAGTTATTAAAAGCAAAATTAAAGGGCCCTTAAAACTTGGGACACAATAAATTAAAGCTATTCCTTTCACCTGACGTCAAGCTACAGTACTATGCAGGCTTTCTGGTTGACACTTGATTATATGGGGAATCTAAAGAAATGGGGGCTTATTGGGAAATATATGCAACCAAATTTTCTCTTATTAAATATGTGCGTTGTGTTTTAGACCTGCCATGTTCAGGTATGACCTCTTCCAGCCCATGCCAAATAGCTGCGGCGGGGGAATTAGAGGTGATGAACAAAACCTGCATGTGTACACAATTTCCGCCGGCGCTACTTTCATCTGCTGTCAAGGACATGGTCAAAATGGCCAGAAGAAACATGGAGGCATTATCAGGGTTCGTACAGTGCATCTGACTTAATATTCAAGGACAATTCACAGAGGGGGAAACAAACCTTATTCGTAACCTGCTTGTTTTTTGTTTTTGTTTTCTTAATGTTTTTCCTCCTCCTTCTCCTCCTGTACACATACACTGAAAAATAGTGAAATCTCCTCCTTAGCTGCAAGACATTGCAGCTAAGCAGCTGCCGAGTTGGACACACGCTTCAAGCTTCTTCAGTTCCATTTTTTATAACTTTCCTTTCCCATTGTAATGATGTCAACTGCCTTATGGCGTGATGGCATTAGTAGTGTCCTACTTAAGCCAAATTAAGATAGTCGTCATGTTAAGGCCAAATGCCTGAAATGTACTTTCCACCAGGCATATCTAGATCTAGAAAATGGAGCCAGACAATGGCTGCAGTGTGAACCAACTAGCAAAACAACAAAAACAGTGGCACTTGCTTTGTCTGGCTTTGTCTAAATCCAGAATGACAGCAGTGCTTTAAACAAGCTTGCCCTTGGTGGATGTGAAAGTGCCACATTGCAATCATTTAGCAACAGTCTCAAAAGAAAACATCTAGGATCACTTCCAGATAAACAGTGTGCATGGCATAGCCCTCAGCTATGCAGAGCTTGTTGTTACTTCGAATGTTTGAAACTCACCCCCACCCAGGGTTTTCAAGGTTTTCAAGGAGCACATTTATTTTCAAGGAGTATTAAAGACGCTTGAATCAGTTTTTCTAAATTTCAGGGTTTTCCAAGATTTCGAGGTGATGTTCGAACCCTGCATTATTGAATGCCTTCTGCTCACATTGAGGAGACACCATGACGTATCTGTCACGTTATGGAGAAGCAAAAGTACTACCACAAGGTGGGTCCTCGAAACAACATTTTCGGTTTCTGCAAGCAGCATAATCACTGTTTGTGTGTCCTTACCTCGCTCAAGTTTTCTTCGCTGCTACAAACAAGACAATGTTAACAGGCTTGAAGTGGTTAACAGTGTTCGAATGAGAAATGTCGCTGGAGCCAGCATTTCAACAAGTCCCCTAGCCAGAACATCGGCTTTAGCGACATTCCTTGTTTAAACATTGCTAATCCCTTTACTGCTACAGTACTACTAATCACTGAGTAACTAATTTATTAAAGTGTCCTCCATTCTCATTATTATTCCTCCGCGATAAATCTGCGAACTACCATTCAAATGAGAAAGCATGAATGGGGTTGCAGCCTATTTAGCCCTTTTCTTTTCACATTCATAAAAGGTGTTTTTCTAGGCAGCTTTCATTGTTACTTACAGCAGCTCTACTGCAAGTGCTGCCAACAAGATGTAAGCGGCCTCTGCCCTTCCTTTGACTGTCACCTTCTCATGGGCCCATCATAACTCATTCCACAGGTGTTTCTGGCTCTATTCTGCCTTTCTCTACCTCATATTTCACCATCCTTTATCCTACTGTCCTCCCCTTTCCCCACTGGTGTTGCCCATTCTTCTTTTCCTAATAAACTTCAAGACACACATGAATGAGCAGAGAATGAGATGGCAAAGCAGAGATGCAGGGTTTCTAAAAGTTTCCTGACAGCTGGCAAGGTTCCTCCAAAGGGTGAAATGTTTAACTCCTCATCGAACTAGATGAATGCGTCAAGAGCATGGCCTCGGCGGGCTCACTTGTTGGCCTTGCGTTGGTGGTTGAGTGCCAGGGTGCGGTCGCCGAGTGCCTCCAGCAGGAGGGCCACCAGGCTGCGCAGGTCGGCCCCCGCTGTGCTCAGGTCCAGAGAGCTGTCCTGCAGCAGCTGTTGCACTGCATGCCGAAATGGGGGGGCAGTGTGCAAGACAGTTTAGCACGGTTATCAGTGAACAACAGAAAAAGAAAGGAAAGCACTACACTCTTAAATACTGTGCAACCTTTAGAGCATAATTTTGCAACATCCATGTTGCAGTTTCTTTTTTCTTCCTACTTACTCCCTCAGATTAATGGAAGTCAATGTGCTGTCGCATCAAAGAAAGAAAAAATAAATGTAGCAGTTCTACGCCATGGCTTGCTAGTGGTATTAAAACAGGCAAGAAAGCAATATAGTATTTTTTGTAAGTACTCCCCAAGATTGTAACACCACAATGAATTTCTGCATGTGCAACAAAATTGCATGGCTTCAGAGATGGCAGTGTATCTCTTGCTATAGGAACTACACAGCCACCGCATGACGATGGATGGTGCAACGAACAGCACCACCACTGGTGGAAATTCCGTCAGTGGCATGTGAAACAGACGACACCCCGGAAGAGAAGTTCTGAGTGCTGTGGGGTCTCACACGTGCTCTTGGGACAAAGGAACGACAACAAAGTAGTGTAAACAATAAAAAGGGGATTTATTGCACTTTTCATACACTAATACACGCTAGCCGAATTACCACCCGGGTGCGCGACAGAATTACCACATGGGTGCGCGACAGATCGAGTAAGGCCGACTCATCTCGACCGGAGAGCGAGCGACTACGTTTGCCCCCACGCTGTGACACCATCGCCTAGTCGTTCACATGTACGGTCACACGAACGGTGGCGCATTCGAACGATCTGTGTTCGTCCATACCGGTGTCCTGCTCCTAGCCTCGCGATACGGTCTCGCGAAGCGGGCCGGCGCACGCTCGAAGCATCCGTGCGTGCTGCTCGCTGACCCCACCCCAAGAGGAAGCGCCTTCTTCCTTTTTCACCCAAGTATCCCCGCCGTTAGTGGCGTTAGCAATGCAACGCTAGTGCCATCTCCCGCAATACTCTGCAACCATACCAACCGCCGTAAAGCCACGCGGCGAAGCCAGATTACAGGAGACGGGAGCCATGCGGGGAAAACAACATCAGGAGACGCGTGACAGTTGCGCATCCCCACAGTGCATGATGCAATTGCGTCTTCTGCCACCGTTTTAACAGCGTACATTTCATAAGGAAATTTTTCTCCACAACTGATTGCGTGCTTTACAAGATGAAAGTGTACAAAAAAGCCATTGAATATAGTGCCAACAAAAAATTCAGAGCACAATCTAGAGTCTGGATAAAACATAATTTATGCATATAACTGTGACTCGCAGTGTGCTCTCTTGGTGGCTCCAGTGATAACAACATGGGACCGTCTCGCCAGTTTCAACAGACACAAGGCTCATCACATTACAATCATGTTATAGCTGTTTTTGGCTATGATCTTGCATAGTCTGTATGTCCTGATGTACAAACTCTGAAAATGGTTCGTGTGTTGTGGGATGCATGGCAGCTCAGCTATGCAATGACAGGGAAACAGTCATAGCCTGTTATCTCGCCAATTTTCGTGACAGCCTTGTGGACTCAAATGCTGAAAGCCTTGGATAAATAATTGTTGCTCACTGGCAAAGGTACATTTGCGAATTTTCATTGTACTTTCAAACTTCTACTAAAAAAAAACTCCTACTTTCAGGCTTATTTACTTGTTTACACAAAACATGTTTTTTTGATGCAAACATCTGCAGCAAAGAATGGCAAAAATCTGCAGAATGGCTGCGGGTGAATGGCAGAAGCCAGTTAAGGAGCTCACTCTGTTTGCTGGAAATCCCTGCCAGGACTGCTGTGCTTGCACGGCCACGGTTCTTCTCTGCCAGGTTCTGTTGATCCAGGAAATGCAATATCTTTAAATTAGGAGTGGGCGTATAGTTGAATATACAATTTCGAATCGAATTGCGTACATTCAAATAATTCGATCTGCAAATCCAATCAGTCGAACCAACTTATAACGATCCCAGATATAACTATCCATCGGTTATAGCAACCACGTGTGAGTGGATTTACAATTTTCCGACCCTCCCTATGGAAACTGCTTCCAGATACAGCAAACGTTTTTTTAAATCGCTCTGCTGCTACAACGAACGCTTTGAACTGGGTAACGGCAAAAAGAGGGCACACGCGAAGTGCCAAAGCACGGAAGTGCGACCAAACTGGGCGCATGGCAGCGCGCGCCCCACTCCAGTCCAGCCGCGATGATGATCCGGCCTTCAAGATGAGCGAGTGACCACCTCGCGCGAAGTACGGAAGCCGCAAAGATGCTCACGCGTTTTCATGGCATGCCTCTAGGGCAGAGGCATGGCGGAGACGTGCCGTGTACAGCATAAGGAGCATGTGCCGGTGCAATATCGGATGCCACGACGGCGTCACTAGTTTTTGCGCAACTGTCCATGAGGCACCATGTGCATTACGCCTGTTTCAACGATTTGGCACGACCATCTATGTCTTTCCACCATGGGAACAACAACTGCTCAAGCGTTCCTGCTGACGCAGCCCTACAAGGTCCGAGTCGTTGAGAACACTGCACCACATGCTGCCGCCACGCAATGTTGCAAAGAGTCAGTGGTTCCTACGCTGTTATCCTGAGCTCACGATTCGGCGGTGCTTTTTTTACGCGTTGCCGATTGTTGATAACAGTTCCAGTGACAATTTACCTTTCGAACATAGCATTTCTTTTCGCCTGAAGTGACACAGGTTACGTAATTTTATAGCTCTTGTGTGGCTGATGCGGAGTCGTAATGCTAAAACCATACTGTCCGAGACCTTCGCAGAATAGTAGTTTCGAAGTTTACGCTTTCAGCCAACGAGAACACTTCGCTCTTGTGTGCACAATACAGTCGTGTCTGTCTCGCTGGTAGTAACATATATCACAAGCTCCCGAATAAAAAATGGCGGCTGTGCAGTGGCGCACCGAAGGGGGGGGGGGTTGTAACCCCCCCCTGAGGCCGAGTTAAACCCCCCCCCCCTTTTGTTTAACCCCTTTTCTTTCCTTGCGCCTTTGAGTACTGCAACTAAGATGTAAGACGTGCAATCGTCTGCACAAAGCGCATTTTTTGACAATTTCCCATGAAGAAATTGAAATTAGTGCTGTTTAGATGGTATTGGCAAACTAAGGCAAACTGTCAACCCCCCCCTCCTGGCAGCGATCCTGGGTGCGCTACTGGCTGTGCTTGCAGTTTTGAAATGACAGGTGATTGGAACCAGGCACCATTTTGAGAGAGCTACACGATAGCGCATTTCGTTCTTCAGATGGATGTTTCTCACGGAAGTTTGCAGCTAGGTGCGCGAATGCACCGGCAACAAAAATTACACTAAAAATCTGGTTTTCTCACCAAAGTGCTGCCGAATTGTAATTGGTGAAGCCAGCATCAGTGCTGTTAAATTTTTAGAGTCTTTAAGGGCGAGTCCATATATAACGAACTACTCATATAATGACCACTTTTCGTGGAACTATCAAGTTCGTTATAAACGGGTTCGACTGTATTCGGTTTCTCAAACATTCGGTTCTTTCGACAGTCAGTATACTTGGTGAGTGACCTGGCTGTGGTCGGTGCCTTGACGCATGCAACATTCCCACAGCGCGCGACCTCTATAGTTACAAGGCTCAAATACGTCAACTGGATGGAAGGAACAAGAAAAGCAGCGCACATGGCAAGCACAGAAGCATGTATGAAGATCAGGCTGATTAGCCACCAGAAGGCAAGCAGATCGTGCTGAATACGGAAGTTCAGTGTCCATGCATGCAGATTCACACCGTTTGGAGCTTTCTGCCCACATGCGAACACACTAACTTGGCACACATGCTTGCGGTAGCTGCCGGCTGGTCGAACGCAGACCCGAATGCTGCTTCAATGGCCGTTAATCTAACCCATACGTATGATCTCGCGACCGATCACTGATGAGGCACATGCCGGTAGGAATGGCAGAAAGCGAGAAGCTTTTCCTAGCGGTTTGCGGCCCGTTATCACATCGGCCAGCGGAGAATTTTTGTCAAGGGCACATAATTGGCCATTCAGACTGTCTAGACTGTTATGCCTAATCGGCGCTGCATCATCAGGTGTCAGCATCTCAAGTTATGGTTTCATACCAAATCAACACAGATCTATTCACACTGGCTGCACGACCTTCAGAAAGCCAACAAACCACCTCACCAATGAAAGGAAGTGTACGGAATGACCTCTGTTCATGAGCGCTATATTTGCAAAACACCGTATACAGTGGTCCCTCATTCCGCACACCATTCGTAGACGCACAACGGTCTGCTCTTGTGGCCCCGAGTGACCCGTCACAAGACTAGCTTTGAATTTACATGGCGGACTTGAAAATTTCACGTGACTTGCGCGCTGATCACCAGCTGCAGGCGGATTTACGCGCAGGGCAGGTGGACGCGGCTGGACGAAAAGGAGGGGAGGAGGGGCATTGCGCAAACTTGCTGTCGAGGCCTCCCGATTTGAGAGCTCTCACACATTGCTACGAAGACAATAAATGTACACTTGCGGTTAGCCTGTCCAGCCCCGCCCATGGCCCCACCCCAAAATGCCCGAAGTACCCAATCGTTAGTCCTGAAAGAGTGTCTTGGTGCAATTGTAGTTCTTGCCGATTCCCTAAAGTAAGCTTCGCCGCAATAAAGCCCTCTTATGCAGTGAAGCAAATGCAAGATATTGCAGTGAAGCACATTAAGAGTGGAAAGGGACCACGGTCACGGAACATAGTAAGCGTCTCTTAATTATATACGCATGCAAGCACCGTCTCCAATCACAGTACGAGCGCCGAGACGTCCAATATCTGTACTGGTAGCCATTCAAAGATGTTTCTATGTTGCTGTAACAATTTGGGCCTCTCTCACTGTTATGTTTTCCCGGCTGCTATGATTTATTGCCACAGTCCCTGGAAAAATGAATCATCGGGGTTCCACAGTAGTCATTTTTGTAGGACATTATGTGCTTCCACCCACCTTGAACTTGTTGAGTGAGGCTGTGAGTAAGGTCTTCTCCTCCTGGACAAGCTGCAGTCGCTCATGCATATACCTGGGACAGAAAAGCAGGGAACAGCCTCAGAAATTTAGCTTGGACCATCTTGTTCGCTCTTTTAATTCTAGGGTGCTTTAAAAAGTGAACATTTCTAATCCAAATGCAGTGATAATGGCAATTCGACTGGTTGTTTCAGAGCACCCTGACAGTGCCGTAAGAGTAAAAAATGGGTACCTATTACAAAAATGAACCAATCTAGAGTGATAATCTGGCTTTATTATCACCACTGGAGCACACCCAAGTTCACAGTAAATCTTCACTAATATCTTACAAGACTTCTGTAGCTCTGCTACAGCGCTTTCAAATGGATAGTCAAAGATGACATTACGAATATATATATGGACTCCAAATACCGAACTGAACAAAGAATGTCCTGCATCTGAAATTTAAAGAAAATGGGGGGAGGGGGGAGAAAGGCAACACAAAAAAAATCCCCCCCCCTTCCTCACCCCCCAATATATACGACACTGTTTAGAAGTCCTTTTGACTTAGCAGTGTTAAAATGAACAAAATTGAACGCTCACTGCAGTCCATGTAAGTCAACCACAGGTATCAAAACACAGCGAGCCATATGCACGGACCTTTTTTTTTTTCTTTTCTTTGTAGCTGGCAGGCTATAATAATCATAGCAACCTTGTAAATTTCACACCTATGGAATGTTTGAGGAAATCGAATATCAAATTCTTGAATTGAATGTAGAGTTAAACCTCGATAAACGACCTTGAATATAACGAAATTCATGATACAACAAAGTATTTAACTTTTCATAACCTCTTGTCAATAAAACATGATATATTTAGAACCTCATTATAATGAAGTGTGTTTATATGCGATTTCCATATAACAAAATTTCACCACCACCAAAAATGAATACCCAGACAATAAATGGAAACTTCTGTGGACTCAAATGGTCAAGTGATTGAAGTGATTGTGTGTGGTACCACGCACATCTACTACTGTAGGTTGCATAATCTCGAGTTTCAGAGACCCGCTGAAGCGAAAGGCAGACGAAGCATTCACTGCCCGCTTCTGGCGCTTTTCATGATAGTGTCGTCCCAGTGTGGGCTAACTCAGCCCCCGCGACGCTATCAGCCACAGGGGCGAGTGGACGCAAAAGCGTGGCTGGCTTTGCTTAATTCGTACCGCCGATGCGATGATATCGTCGACGTAGCATGAAACCATATAATTATTGATTTCTCATTGAAATTTTTTTTTCCTTTGATTGCCCGTTAATTCGGAAAATCTTGTTTGTGGCCCCTTTCCGTGTAAGAAAAACTGATTGGCGAATGTACTTATTTGCATAAATGGCTGAATTTATATACAACGAAATTTCAATATAACAAAGCAAATTGCCAATTTTACCGACTTCGCTATATCGAGGTTTAACTGTACTATGAGAGAGAGAGAAAAAAATTTATTTACAGAAAGGCAGAGAGGCCTGCCTGAGCTGTAACTTGCTCTGGCCTGCTACTCTAGACTGGAGAAAGAGACGGGGAGGAAAAGGGCTAATGAATGATGATGATATGAGGAGGAGGTGTGTACATACAAGTTTACAACGATGTGGCATCTCTAAAGAAGTGCATCCAGTCCAGTGGCTTGTGGAAAGGCTATAGTGGCACTGGTTATCAGGGCTGCGCTGTTTGCATTGGGCTAAGGACCTAAAAAAGCTAGTCTGATAGCAGCCTCTTATCGAATTTTGCAATGGAGGGGACCAGTTTGTGTGGTTCTTGCGCGTACGTGGGACAAACGCAAAATAAAATGATCAAATGTTTCTGATATCTAGCAGTATTCACAATTTGGGCTAATGTCACTGCAACCAATCATATGTCTATAACGCTTCGTGAATGCGACACCAAGGCGAATTCGGTGCACCATGCCTCTTTGGCTTTTTTTGAGCTTGTGAGGAATGCGGCATTTCATTTCTGGGCCCCATTTATGCACTCGCTTGTGTTGACGATCTGGTTGGGTCCAGTGCTCCAAAGTAAGATTGCGTATTACGCAACGAAGTAGGGCATTTGTGTCTGTCCGCGAGAATGGAATGCGTACTTCAGTCGCATTATTTAAAGCAGCTTTCGCTTCAGCGTCTGCCTGTTCGTTCCCTATCACACCACAGTGTGAAGGTATCCACTGAAAGGTGATAATATGGCCATTTCTATTTGCATGATCGAGAAGCTCTGTGATTTTACAGTCATTGAATAATATGGGCCCCGCCTGAGGACACAGTCAATGGTTTGAAGAGCTGGCTTGGAATCGCAGAATATCGTCCATGCGCGAGGAGGCTCCTTGGAGAGAAATCGAAGTGCCTCCCGGATAGCAGCAAGTTCTGCGGCAGTTGATGTTGACCTATGGTCTAGTTTAAACTGCCGTGCGACGATCATATGTGGGATGACAAAGGCTGCAGTGGAGGCATATGGTGTGACAGAGCCATCTGTATACACGTGTACAGTATCTCCGTACTCTGCATAAATGTCACACAGAGTAAGCTGCTTGAGGCCAATGGATGCAATGGATGTCTTTTTTGTAATTCCGGGAATCTGCAGAGCAACAAACGGTTTAGGCAGAACCCACGGGGGTATTATCGGAATACAGTCGGGAGAAAATCTTGACGGTAGAATATTCTGATGACGCGATAGAGTCCTTGAAAAGCGGCAACCTGGCTTTGTGGCAGGGAGAGAAGACAAAGGATGGTGTTTGTGTCGGGTCAACACGCGGAGGTACAGTCGAAGAGGCTCGCAGATCAAGTATACAGCAATCGGACAAGCACGAGCTTCCGGTATAGTTCCATTGGTTGACGTGCATCGTGGGAGGCCCAAACATGTGCACAATGCTTGAGCTTGAATGCTCTCCAGCGTGCGCACACAACCAAGTTCATGCTTGAGAGCGCCGGCATACTGTACCGTATATATCCTGTGAATAGCGCTTGGTAGAGTTGGAGTAATGATGACTCCGAGGGGTAACTGTGCTACAATTTACTCTGAGCTTCTCCGCATTCCACACGGAATAATGAGCTTGTTGTCGCTTCTGTGAAACATGCAGTGCCCTTTTCAACTTCGTTCCCCTTATTATCCTGTCATGTAAAGCTTTTTGGCAAGGCAATCGCAATACGGCCTTGATCACAGCACTGACTCACGCATCAGTGATACCATGTGACCCAACCGCCAAAATTTCACGACTGTTATGAGGTGCATGTGCTTCCTTCCCAATGGAAAGACAACGATGATGACGAGGAAGAAATACACGGGCATGATCATGCAACATGACAGGGAAGATGTCATGACAGAGAAAGAAGAAACACCAGAGAGCCTCGTGTGTCAAGCACAGAATTACGAAGCGGCACCACTGCGAAAGGAGAAACTGAGAGAGGAAGGCAGCAGTGGTGGAAAGAGCAGCTCGATCGACGATGGGTCTGGGCTCCTGCCCATGCCTGGTGCTCCTCAGCCTGCTGCTCAACGTTTAAAGTCTTCGGGGTGTCCAGTGGAGCACTAAATGCAGTCTCCCTGAACTTGGTGCTCATTCCTAGCGTGCCCTTGTCCTGTCACAATGCCTGGCCCCCATCTCCTCTTGGATTACCGCAGTCACGGCAGACACTGGATGCCCGCGTCAATCCAGCCATGGAACTTCCCGACACAACCAACTGAACTACGGTGATGTGTGAACATTGGAATTCTAGTCACATAGTTTGCAGACTAAGTCAGGACTTTGTACCTAAGTGTTTGTAGCTTATATCTTATTCACGAGTTATGTTTGGAGACTTATAAAATGCGTGTTTGTGTGTGCAACACAGGACGTACGTTTCATCTTTGCTTTCTCAATTTGGTTTACATTTTATAGATTCAAGAACCTTCTACGGTGAGAACATACCTACACCGTGGCAGTGACATAAAGTGATCAAATGTAAACAAATCCTATGCCAAGAAATTTCGGGCACTTTCTGAATCTGTCACATGAAAGGATGTTATAGTTCATGATTTGTTGAGCATTCGAAGAGTTGAGGCATCGTAACATGCTTCCAGAGTCAATGGCTATCTAACAAAGGAAAAAAGCGAGACAAAAATGTTGTGCCAGTTCTCTTAAGTTGAATTAGGGTTGCTTTCTTTGTTCTGCACTTCTAAAGGCATACCACCAAAAGATAGACGTATTCTGTTATATAATTGTTAAAAAGTAATCAACTATCTTTCGAAAATCACAAATTCAATTAAAAAAAACATTCTATAGTTGTGGTACACTTTTTTGAAATGCAATAAATCTAAATGCATATTGCAGAAATTGTGATCATATGATGACAACGACACATAATGTGTTAAGTCAGAAGGCTGCAAGGAGAGGATGCCACGCTCCCATAAATAGCATTGTCATTGGAGTGTGAAAAGGTAGCATCGGCAAGTTCCTTCTGTAGAAAAACCTAATAAAACCAACCAAACACAATTCTGTTCTTCATGTTCAAATGCAATGTAATTGCTTTTCATTATTAGAGGTTCACTAATAATTTGTGAGTTATTGGCTGAACATAACTGAATGTGGCTTGGTGTGAGCATGGCAGCCTCACTCATCTCTCCATTTTTAAATAAACGCACAACTAATGCAGAACCTTTCACTTGCTTGCACAAATCCATTCTCAATGTTCGCATAATATATTCCTCTAAATGCATTGCACTGTAAGTATCAGCATTGTGAAATTCCTTGCTTGTGTCCATGCGTTTTCAAATTTCATTCTAGTTATAAAAGAAGAAGAAAAAAGCGCCATGTGAATGGGCACAAATGATTGTCCAGCAATCACTTTCTTAAGCTGCACATGCGCCATTTGAATCCATCGAATGCCACGCTAAGCCTGGAACCAGTCTGCCTTGACAGCCATAGCATGACAGCACGTAATCAACGGCTGCTGTCACCTGCTGCTATAATGCATACAGCACTGAAGTCGAGTGGCACATGATGAGCGGTCTCCACAACAGCGAAGAGAAAGCCATCAGGGTGCACACCTGTTCTCCATGAGCAAGGCATCAACGTCGAGCGGCACGTAGTCGGCACCTCCACGCAGGGCATGGTTCAGCTGCAGGTTGAGCCGGTCCACCTTTTGGCGGTACGCGTCCCCTGTCCGCACTAGTTCCTCCTTCTCGTCCAACACTGCCTGCAGGTCACCCTCCAGCATGGAGCACTGTAGGGACAGTGGATGACCATGCAATGAAGAACAAGGGAGGACAGACCAGATAGTCACATCTCGATATAATGAACACGGATATATACTCATAGAATATAACAAATTAAATCTAAAATATTCTTTGCCGATACTAGCATGATATTTCTTATTTTCATATTTCATTCACCCTTATATCTAATATTCGTTATAAGCAATGCATGGTTATAACGAATATTGGATATAACAAAGTCATTTCGTGTCAGATACAACTTATGATAACAAGATTCGACTGTACAGCTTTAGGTAAACGCTAAGCTGCTACGAGAGTAGCCTTGTACTTCACTGCAATGTGCACACTGCCCTCTCCATCTTAGGCACGTGACAAAAGATGAGACAAAGTGTGGGGATTGTGAGTTCAGCACAAACGGGTGTGACTGCAATGCAGTGGTGTAAATTTACCTTTAAATGCAACTTCACTGCACATCGATTCATACTGCCGTGAAGTCGCACCTGAAGGAGGAACGCGCATATGTGCGTGCTCTGTGCTGCCAGAGAGGCCATAGTGACTATAGATACACAAAATTGCTTCCCCCCCCCCCCTTCCCTGAGCTCACACCTTTTGTGGGATACATACACACTTTATTAATGATGATCTACCTCTGGATGCAACACGCAAGCGGCAGCAAACTCAGACCAGCAGGGACTGACGAGCAGCACAGTGTCTTTAGATCACAGTGACTCTTTCAGCAATATGGCTGTTGCTGATTTCAAAGCCTGCTGTTAGAAACCCGTCAGAATAAACTTGCTCAAAGAAAGTATCTGTCTGGTGTCCTTTCACCATCAGGTTTCCAAGGGCATGATCATGGACCGACAAATGAAACTTCTCCACAAACAAAATTTTTTTCGTTAAACTTTACACATTAGTAAAATCATAGAACGAGCCTGAATTTGAAAAGTTACGAAAAATTATGGAGAGTTGGGAGGTATGCCTATCTCACTGTGCCTGAGTTAACGTTATGATACAGACACCTGCCCTAGTATGCACCAATTTAGCATGCCAGTACTAAGATGAGTAAGTTGTTCCTGGGCATTTATCTTTCTTATGATGCAACGATCTCGCTCGCTTCATGCTCGCCTGATGGTGAGGCGTAAGCATTCACGTCACTCGTGGGGGTCTGCTAAGGGCATGACACGTGTGCTCTTTTGCAATTCTGTTCTGGTTTATATGGGTGAAATTGGCTGGAATTCATTACACTGCAGAAATTTAACTGGTTATGAACTCCTTGGGTGACGGTCTTCAAGCTTTGCATTAGAATCATAATCGTTTCACTCTTTTGGTTAAAAAGTTAATTAGCCTAATTTTCACAATCACATTTCTAGTCACTGTCTCAAGACATTTTAAAAGGCGTTCCTGTACGGTAAAGACAATCTTATGGAAATCACCCCCCCCCCCCCCATAACATATTTTCATATTTCAGGAATTTCGAATGCGCTTTCTGAAACACCGTGCAAGTGGCCCTGTGGTTGAGGCCTCAGGCTCCGGCACCAGAGGGTGTAAGAAGGGGCAACTCACCCTTGCCTGGAGCAACTCGAGCTGTCGCACCAGCTCCTGGCGGTCCTGCTTTGCTGAGCACTGGGCGCATGGATCGGACACACGGCGGCTGCTGCGTCCCTGCTCCTGCAGCTGCTCTCGCAAAAGCTGCACAGGGGCACACACATTCAAAGCCAAGTATCGTGAGCAAGCCTAGCTGTTAATTTTAACCATTCACTCTACCGCCTAACCTAACATAAACTTTTTAACTATCGGATAAATTGTGCCTAGTCGAGGGTGCCTCAATTTGCATTGAGCAAAGGAGTCTTAGTGGTTCATGAAGCCCCAGCTAAGTGTAACTGTAAACTTAAGTAGGCACAAGTGGAAGGTTTCATTTTTGTGGTTATTGCTATGAATATAGTTCCTTGCAAGATGGGTTCAGTTGCCAGTTGGGCTTAGTGCAATAAGCTAACAGTAAAAAGTATAGTTCCCAGCTTGCTTGTCTTAACAACAGCAAAATTATTTTGCAATTACAACAGTATATTGGCTCTCAAAAATATTTTGTAGCCCACACTGTGAAATAAAATGCAAACATCTGTTCATGCTATGGTCCGCCTGGCAGAACGAAAAATTGCCACTGTCTGCTTACCCAGTCAGCGGCAAAAAAAAAAAAACAAAAAAAAAAAAAAACAGCTCTGCGAGAGAAGCAGGCTGTTAGTGCTTTCAGAGTACAATTACACACTGCCACTGAGTACAGTGACCTGTTATCAAATGGCAGGTGTGAAAACACGGACACATGTAGAAATGAATCGGCCAACACAGATGCCAACTATCAACTGAAAGGTCTCACAGTGACAGAAAGTAAGCAAGATGCAAAACTTACCAGTGCATGCTCAATGGGAGGCAGCACCAACCTTTCAATCATGTTCACGTGCGGGCACTCAAACTAACTGTTTAGAATTCAGAATTTTATTTTATTAGTTCCGAATTAATGGAATTGCAGCATACGATATACAAAACCACATCCTAAAGTCAGTGATTATATGGACCTCCCACACTCCAATACTATACTGTCTGCTAATTCTGTTCTGTTCAAACATAACAATTACGAAGTTTCCCTTATGGTCAATACATGACACATCATTAATAGCAGTAGGTAGCATGTTGCGTAAGCCAGCCCTATGTTACCTTGCATAAAGAAGAATAGTCGTGCCTAAACAGTTTGTATCTTTCACGAGTGCCTGCAAGTGTCGATGATTGATGAATTGGCACTGCCTTCCCTTGAGTATGTGAAAATTACTTTTGTGTCTTCCTTCTTTTCCACCACAGTACTATCTTTCAGTTAATATTTGCACGCCTGCTTTTCCTACCAACTAGGTTAACTTTCAGTCCTTCTAAACAATGATCTGTGTTGTTCTAAAACTTTACAAGAAGATTTTGTTAACCGCAGCTTCTCCGCTGTTAAATATCACAAGATTATATATTTCGGTCTGCATAATTTCCTTTGAAGTCGTTGCCTGCTTGATCTGTCTGGAAAAAATAAATAGAACTATCGTTTATGCACAAATGAGCCACTGTTTAGATGTGTACTGGCTGAGTGAACTTGTGGGGTGGTAGTTGAAATGAAAGTTTGTTTCATCTTCTCCCTTTGATTTCACAAAATCTTTTCACATTAGTCAAACATGAGCGAAACACAAGTGAAACATGTGTGAAAGCATCCATGCCTGCACTCATCCTGCTGCACCAACACAATTTTGTTGTTGTTTTTTCAGTCGCTGACAAGTGACAAGACCAGTCCCACGTGTATGCAGCAGCCAACTCGTGTGTAATCAGTGGTCCTTCACTTTTGTTTTTCCTGACAAAACAGGCAAGTAACAGAGCCAAGAGTCTTGTTGAATGATGCGGACAAAAATATGCAATCTCACTGACAAATGCGGGTGCAAACAAAGTACAGCTATAAGTGCAAAATATTCGTCGGAAGTTGGTAGAGTAAAGATGTAGGTCACAGTATAAAAGATCAGCAGACCAGCAATTCTTCTGGCTCTCAATTCATGTACTGCAATACCAGGAGGCTCTTGCAATACACTGCCATCTTCTGAAGGACTTCTTTGCGAAGCACAAAATGTTGCTGTCGTCCACTACAGTATTGCTCTGATATCTACTCACAGATACTACAGCCAGCTTTTCCAATTGCCAGCAACAAAGATGATAATATATATATATATATTTTTTTAGCTTTTACTAAACAAACCACGACAATTCCAATATTTAATTTACGTAATGATGTGGACAACAAGATGTGATCGCTGCAAAATTTGAGCCCCAAAAATCTAGATTTGAACGTAAAGTACTTCTTCAGTGTTGAGATAAATGTGCCAGTCACTGGCACATCGTTATACATAAGTAGGACAGCTCATGCCTCTTAAACTACTTTGATCAGGCTTAATAATTAGGCTTGGCAACTAATCGTGGCATAATAACACTTCGCATGGCCTTCTCTGCTAACAGGTGACAGGAGGTGTTCACACCCCCAGATTTCACACACATGAGTGAACTGTTGTAAGCATGTAATATGCCAGCCAATTATGTATAGATGGGGCCCTTTAGGAGAAGATTCATCCAGAAGGGCTAGAAGAAAATGTGCACGCTCACTACTCTGCTCTCCACAAGGTAAGAAAAGGGTGTTCAATAGGTGGCAAAGTGAAGGACTGCATTTTCAACATTCTCATTGCACAAAGTGTCCCAAGCAAACATACTGAACATGCGAGTAGGCACTTGTGTCCGTCGCTCTGTTCCCATAGCATGAACTGGAGCACATCAAACCCCAGGATTTGAGCAAGTTAAGGAAGCACAAGTGACAGATTGCTGGCTGCATTTCAACCTGCGGCAGATCATTTGCTGGCGCACTGCTTAGCTGTGAAATACGATGCAAATGTTGGCATTAGAACATAGGAATAATAATTTACTGTTCTTTGTGCTTTTGCTTCAGGTATGGTGCATCAGCTTGCACGATTCTTGCTGCTTTGCACAACTTTTTCTCCGTCATTTGTGTGTGTGTGTGTGTGTGAAAATACGAGAATTCACATGCCTTGCCATCTTCAAGAGACTCCCGGAGTTTCTGGGTGAGTGACTCGTTCTCAGACTGCAGTTGCCGGTTCTGCTCCTTCAGGTCACATAGTAGCTGTGCCAAGCTCTACAACCAAAGGAGAAGTCAAAAAGATTACTTTGACTATGCACATATTAAGGTAACCCAGGGGCCATACTTTGAAAGTATTCTTTTTATTTTGTTCGTTTCTCATCTTACGCTTCACTGAACTGAATGGTGAATCCAAGTGATAACAGCAAATGAAAATGAACAGGATCTTCACAAATTCTGGTCCCAGTTTTTAAACTGCTTCTTTTGTCCGGAAAACCACGTAAGACAAGTACAAGCAAAGAGCGGTGTCACAAAGCATTGCAATTCCTCATTGTACGATAGCGCCAAGTACCAAGTGTAGTCAAGATTATGGACAGAGGATGAAAATAAGGTGCCATATGCATTAATTAACTTAAACTGTCCGTAGAGATGGTACAGCTATATATCTAGCATATATGCCATCAGGTAAATATAGGCCCAAGTATCCCAACAGACGAACAAGGAAATAATTTTCATGCAATCCTCTACATGCAGGAGGTGGCAACAGTAAATGGGGCAAGGCCACTGAAGATGAAGTGCCCTTAGAAAGCCCGCCTCAAAGAGGCACAGTTCCGCACATATTTTGATGCATTCAAGTACGAAACGCTTGTCGTGAAGACAAGAAGGAATGCAGAACAAAATTGCCCCCACACAGTCAAGAATAAAATGTTTGCCTCAAAGCAGCACTATATATACCATATTCTTCATTGAGAAAACCAACGTCCTTGTTGGATATGGTGGACATGGATATATGCACGTGCCCAATGTGTGTGCCATGCATGTCAAGCATTTGCATCTATGGTTGGTGACAAACTGAGAATTCAGTGCAAGCTCCTCCGACAAAAACCTGCTCCCTGTGCCTCCATGCTTTGAAACATAATTGATGCCAACATTTTTGCCTATATGCAAAAGCTGCCTAATCGAAGCAAATTATTTGTAAAAGCCCACAATTTGAATTTCTTCTCTTTCAACCTGTTGAAGCAGGTTTTTCTCACCCTCCAACCATTGTTGTTCCCCACCACTTACAACAAAGGATGTAGCAATTTCGCCCGTCTTTATCGGAAATTTATGAACCACCTTGCACGCACTTGTTAAACCTTTCAAAGTGGACAGAGAGCCAAGAACACCACCACTATTCTCACATTGTTTACATGCAAGCATCGAATGTGCACACAACATGCCGGCAGGGAGGCACAGCCTCTTGTCAGCAGTTAAGCAATAAAGCAGGTGCTCTAGACTGAGCAATCATGGGTGAAGCAAGAAAGGCACATGCTTCCAAGGTGACATAAATACAAGAGGAAGAGAGAGAGAAATGAGGTGGGAAAGGCAAGGAGGTTAACCAGAACAGCTGGTTTGTTACCCTGCACTGGAGGAAGGGTAAGGAGAAGTGAAAGATGGAAAGAATAGCGGAGAGATAAAGCAAAGGCACGAAAAAAATACTAGAGGAGTTGGGGGATGTCTGTGAGAACTACAGTCTCTCTAATAGGCCACTCGAACGTAAAAACTTCAAGAGTGCCTTGACCAACTTAGGCTGGTGTTCCAGGAATGTCTGCTCCGAAAGCAGCCTGTCATCAAGACGGGCCAGCGTGGTCGCCAGTGACTGCCCACGTGTGCTGTATTGTGGACAACGGCAAAAAACGTATTCAAAAGTTTCCTCGCCACCGCAGTGGTCATAAGAAGCACAATCTTCACTGCACCAAACAGCAAGTTCTAGAAGAAAAATTGATGGATGTGGAGTCAACTCTACCCCTTACCATGCACACAAAAGTCATTACAAGACACCCGACAACTCCTGCTGTCTTTCAGCATGACACACAAACCTGTTTGAAGGCCTCAATGATATAAGCAGTCTTCCACTAATTCGAATATGGTTAATTCAATAATTCGGGGAATTAGATCCTGATCAAAGGCCGGTGCCCACGCATTTCTACGGGCCCAACTTTCGTTATTTGAATCCTAAAATTGGCCTTCGCTTGATAATTCAAGATTTACCCATCAGCGAGCACATGCCTGCCCCCTATAGTACCTTAATAACGATCCCTTCAGTGGCAGCATCTGTCTTGACAGAGCTTAAATGACAGTGAATGCATTGAACAAACGTAATCTCCAGTCGAAAATGCCTATTTTCGACATGCCCTAGGAAGATTTTGAAGCCATAACTGTAGCTCACAATGTCTGATTACGATATTTACACGATTCTAATACGCTTATTTTTTTTTTAGAAAATTGGGAAAAAATTGCCTGCGCGGTGATCAGTTGTATATGAAACTAAAACTGACTTCGCGGCATTCGTATGCTTTACCGCATACACAAGTGTACTGCACGAAGCTAACTTAAGAAACCGGCCACCATTGTGCAACACATATCAGACCCTTGCCCTAAAGAATCGGGTGCACATAAGATTTCTACTTCATTTAGAAGCTTTAATGTCCTTTCTATGTTAGTTTTACACTTTGGATGTATAGAATGTGAGCGTGCGTTTGCTTCGGGGGAGCGTTTGAATCGGGCAAATGCTGCCAAATGAATCAGCAGTGTGTTTCTGCATTTTTTCTGCATCTTGATCATTTCAACCTGCTGGATAAGTCGATAAATTTTGTTTATCCCACCAGGGTCCGAATTAACGGAAGTTGACTGTACTCCAAAAAGTTGGCCTTTAGAGTGGCATCACAGAAATGAACAAATATAATTGGCTGGTGCACTTAAAGAAGTCTCTGAATTGGGCAGTGGTGGATTTTTTGTTGTACCCTCAAGCTGTCACTAACTATAGGCCCAGGCAGCTCCACAGTTACTGTGTCCAAGACTGTGGCCAGCTAGACCAGCAATAAACCATGTTCACCTGCAGGCAGTCTTGTATTATGTATATTCTTGCTTCCTGAGTGCAGCCAGCTTAGGGCTGTGCATAGTGACTTTAGCTACATGGTCTTGGAAAGAGCCTGGCAGTATTGAAAATAAAAATAAAACTCACCTTCTCAGTCTGGCCCTTGAGGTTCTTGCCGTCGTACACACTTGCTATTGTTGGACCCTACAAAAAAAGTTCAAGCCCACGGCATTCATATATATTGCCATTTTTTAGAGTTGGAGGTTTTCAGAGTAAAGCCTGCAGACAATATAATGTCCCCCCTTTACATTCATGACATTTAAAAAATGTCACGTGAGTTACCATGCAGTTTAAAAGTTACAATGAACCAGCCTTGCTACGAGCAAAGACAGGGCATCGCCATGTCACTCAACGTGCAAATCTGCTTTTACGCAAGCTAAGTGGAGGAACAGTCAAACTTATATTTAACTTGGATTTCTTTCCATCTTCACTGGACCATCTTCTGATGTGACAACAAAATACAGGGGCTGGGTGCACGCCTGGGTGCACAGCGCACATGTACCCTACACAGATAGCAAGGGCACACAGATTTTTTTTCTGCAAATTTACAACTCTGTCAACTTCTGAGGGCACTTGTATGCTCTGATGTGCTAGAAACAAGCCCCGCAAAAAGACCAAGGGCAGACTAACCCAGGCCTGGAGGCGTCTGCGTAGCTCGCCGTGACGCTCACGGAGCTGGTCAGCCATAAGCTTGAACTGGTCCCGCTCGCTCTGGCACTGTTCCAGGTCACGTGTGAGGATGAGAAGGGCCTCTGCCTTGCTCTCCAACCGACATTGCAGCACGCCCATCTGCAGCCCCCAGGCATGCAGGTTGCGTTATGTCACACAGAGTGCAAGAGCTTCCGTGTTAGTCAGGTCACCGACAGAATAGACATTAACTAGATGTTATCCTTCCAGTTGGAAGCATTTACCATTAAAACTTTTATTGCGATAGCAATTATATGGACACTTTCACCGGATTTCTGCCGTCGGCGTCGCCGTGAGGTTCCGTATAGATAAAATCTTCGCCGCGCGCCGTATGCCCGAGCGGAAGCGAAGCGTGCGGGGACGCACGCTGTCACGGAGAGCGAACGCACTCAATCTTCCACACGCAAGCAAGGAAAGCAAGGAAGCGGGAAGCGAGCGCCGGAGGGAGCGGGGGGGGGGCGCATTTCTACTCTGCCAACAACCGCGCTCGTCCGCACCGTCTCTTATCTCCACACGGCTCTGACCTTTATGCTCCGTGCATTTGCCGCTCAGTTTCCGTTGAAGCGATAAACCGCACGTACCTTCACCCGCTGCGACGTATATGCGCTTACTGCCAGCGTTTTGACAGTCGTTGTCTGCAGTCATTCAGTGTGATCTATTCATGTTTGTTTGTGCGCGCTCACACCACAGTTAGTAATAGTCGGGCCACATTTTCCAACGCACGCTACACATGCAATGCTGCCCGGATCGGCAGTGCAGCGCTACAGGTGTGTCCCTTCGCACGCGCTGCCCACGGGAAGCGCTTCTCATCAACACCACCGTTTCACACGCGCCTTCTCGTGGTCATCGAGTGTCTCTTCATGTCGGTCTACTTACGGCGCAGCACACCTGCTTACTTAATCAGCTCATGTTTACTACAATTCACATTGCTACCAAAGCCGCTCACCTTACTTCGTATGACATTGCTGTGTTGCTATCGCATTCATTGCTTCGCCCTTAGGGCGAAACTGTGACATTTTTTTATCAGTTGGTCAAGTGGGTTTCATTCCTCAAGCAACAGGGCCATGAGAAATGTCACTACAGGGAGCTCCGGAAGCTGCTTTACTAAAACGAGTTAATCAGGGATATCAATGGGAAATATTTTGGTTTCCAAGGACAGAGGGAGGCAGACAGGAACAGCCGGACTGAAGGACATACATTACGCATGAATAGACTGGTGTGTCTGTTCATAGTTGCCACAAAGGAATGGCACCATTGCCTTGGTCACTGTGAATACCAAAACCGAGTGTGTCTGTATATGTTCTCATGGCACTTCTAGTCATATATCTGTTTCAGCCCGATCAGGACTGTAATGTGGCATTTATTAATATTCTGCTTACGACCATACTTGTTAAACATTAGTTATTTCAAACAAGATGTGTGGTCCCAGGAAGGAATGTGATCTGATGGTATGTGCTATTCTTTACACATGTGAAATGAAGATATTTTTTCATAAAATAGGTGCCCTTTGTTCACCTGCTGCTGACACTATAGAAACTGAAATGAGACGAGCTGCACTTTCATATGGATACACACGACTGAAATGACTCAACTCTTCAGGCTGCAGTCACTGAATTACCTGTACAATACAAAACAATACAAAACACATGCATGAAAGGGTTTGTACCCCTTCATTTTATATTCATACAATCCAGTGATAAAATTCTTCAGCTGTTCAGTCAAAGTTACCGAGCATCACCGTCCTCACAGCATGTGAAAGTGCATTTAGAAAAATTTTCATTGTGATCACAATCACAGCCCTCAGGGTACCCATATACTTATATAGCCTCTCTAACTGCATCTGTAGTTTATTCGATGATCACGCTTGCCAGTATTCTTTAATATGCACTGAGGTACCAGTCATTAAACCGTACAGTTTCACAAAATAACTGCCACCCACAATAAATCTCACCTCAGTGTCTGATCTCAGTGTCACAATTCATGCTTCATGGTCTGGTATTCCTTCATTTACTCGAGATTATTATTATATATTACACTGCTCATATGATTCCATTACAATATACACTAAAGTAGCTGTTTTGCTGCTTTGGCTGTATGACATCGGCCACTTTGAATTATACCATGCTAATCCCCTTAAGCCCGCCTCTCTATCTCAAATTTTGCAGGTTACCTCTTTCTTGCATACAACCTCAACTCCTAGGTCCCCCTAAAGTGGCTGTAACAATTTTTCAGACGACTGTATTTCTATGTCCAGTGGTTTTTCTAGCAGATAATTTCTCACATCTGGTCCTGCCAGCAGCACCAGAGTGATAATTAAGTAAGTACATACTATAATATCACAATCGTTTGATAGTTCTGACATAATTCAATACAGTTAAGCACATAATTCGATACTAAAAACAAAAAAAAAAAAATGAGAGTGACCACATAACCTGTAATCATATGTACGTACATGTAGAGTCTAGATGTTAGTGGCACATATATCCACTCTGGGGGATTGGCCAATAACTGGGTATAGTTCAATATATCAATAATCATATGCCAGTTGCTTCTGAAATCTCGGATGAACTTTTGTTTCTGTTCCTCAATGCCAAGCAATGACCCAATGCTGAAGCTACAATTAAATCTTGTGCATACAGTATGGTACCCTAAAAATCGTGTGGCGCAGTTATGATTGTCTAATTCTGCTGCAGTATAATTGCCCAACTTCACTGTAACTCCGAAATTTCATTCGGCTACGCGCGCTGTACGTAGAGTATGTATTTTTTCAAATTTTACTTCATTCGACCTGTACCTTTTATGCGGGCTTTCACGCACCAAGGATCCCGGCTATATTCAACACAAATCGAGCTACATGCCAAAATGGAAACTCCTATTATGTTAGAATGTCGCCCCGTGGCACCCTGCACCGGTTTATAATATGTCAATGCGAGAAGGTACACAGGCAGTACCGAAATTCAATGCTTTGAACTCCGGCTTGTGCGCGTGTCAACGAGCATCAGTGTGCAGCTGGGGAGAGCGCTCAAGCCCCATCGCATTTAAAGCTAACAGAATAATTAGTACATGTACGTGTATGAACTTTACGGGTACCTAGCGCGCCGGCGCTTTGTTCCCAGACATGTGCGCGGTGTCTTCCGTTAATTCAAAGGCAGCGGCACACACAAAAGTAGCAATGCACCATTGATCCGCGCACTGCAGATACACGCAGCCTTCTCGATCTCACGCTACAGTTAAAAGATGAGCGCTAGATTGCAACAAACGCGCGGTCTTCCAAGCACACGTCCCGCACCTAGCTACAAGCTGTGCAATACTCCGTGAGTATCAGTAGCGGCAGCTGACCCGATCGTACTCGCCAATGCCAGTCGTGACAGTCGCAGCTGTCGGTGTCGGATGTGTGCGCCGGAATAGCGTCGGTACGCGAGGCCGACGCCCAGGAAAAAGTCTGCTCACCTCGCTGACTAGTTTCTGGTAGTCTTGTTCGAGTTTTGCGTACTTGGACGACGACATCGCTCACTGTCTCTTAAGTTAAATGTGCCGAACACATAACCGAAACACACCGTCACTTCTCACAGCTGTACGCGCGGACAGCCGCAGCGCGTTGCAGCCAGGCGCGCCCACACACACAACGCGACAACCGGCAACACTGGATATCCGAAACTTGCAAGCGCCCAAGATATCAAGGGAGTCGCAGTTAAAAAGCCTATCATTCGTGCATATGCATACCTAGAGAATTTCTCTAACTTTCCGTTACGACCACGCATCTTGTCGAAACCTGCATGTGCTTCAGCCAGCGTTCGATTGATAGTGATGAACACGGTTATGAATGATCGAAGGCAGCTGCGTCACCGTAATGGTCAAGCAGCAATGTGCAATTTTTTGCTTTGTTCTTCCAAAGTAAGGCGCGTAAATTTAAAACATCAGTTGCGCAGCCATCGACGAGTGTACCTGTCTGCAAAAGCTTTCCAGTAATCTGCATTACAATGTAATACGTGCGGTGCGCGTCGCTTCAGAAGTCGAAGCAGCGAAAATTTCAGACATCAATGATTACATCCACTGCATGCTCTCATTACTGTCCATAGTTTTATATATATATAACTTGAACTAACTGAAACCTTGTCACACAGCGAAACAAACGAACCACGTATCCTTCTCGGCTGAGCTCAGATTGCGACAAATGTAAGCTGCTCTTTTCCAGTAACAATAAAGTAGATTTAGGATTGACAAAGAAAGTTCTTACGTATTGTTCTTGAGGCTTTCAGAGCTCATAGGAACCTATCTGTTTTGTCTAGCACGCCGCCGAGCGCAGACTCGCTCTTGTGCAAATGAATCAATTACAAACGAACAGCGAATGTACTGTACGTACGTGGTGCTTTAGTATCTTCGTTTCCCGTGAGCGCGCTGCGCATTCATGCATGATCGAGCTCAAAATGAATTCTCCCGTGAGAAAAGGTATGGGCACAGAACACCCATACAAACTGGGATTCTGGGATAATGCCGATTATTTTCTCTGCCTATTAATGTAACTTGAAATTGAGGACTCCAATCGAAACTTGTTGAAAACTTGCTGCAGACTCATCAATTTAAGTATGTGCGTCTGCATTACGAAGAAATTTAGTTCTTTCGGCCAGACCGTGGTCTCACGGGCTTACACATAGAATAAAGAACCAACTGGTTTACATACTAACTAGCTCAGTTCTCAATCTGTCGTTTGCAGCGCTGCTACGGTAGCACTGCTAGGGTATCAACACTGCAGTTCCATTAATAAAGTCGCGAACGATAAACCTAAGGAAACAAAAAAAAGAAAAAAAAAAGCGGTGGTGATCAGATTGAGCTAGCGTGAAAGGCCTCGTGAATAATACTAGGATGGAAATTGGCAATGCCACGACGACGCTGTGCAACACGCTGTGTATCGCGAGAAACACCACAAAACAGGCGACGAGACCAAAACTGACGGCGAAGGCACGGAGGCGAGGCGAGGCCGGCAGGCCGGCGCGGCTATGCTTCCCGCGCCGCGAGCGGTAGCGCCGTATTTCCCCTGGTGGCATCGGTGCGCAAGGGGGTCACGCGCGCCTGCAGGAAAGCGCCGCCGGTATTCACACCTCCCCTTCTAGCCACCCTAGCACTGCCAAAGGTACGAGGCGTACACATGCAATATCCTTGCGCAGCGAAATCTAGTTCCGGGCGTAATTGGCTGAATAATGACAGGATTAGCGTATTTGTTTTTTCTTGGTACAATTGACACATTACAGCGATACGTGACATAGTAGTACATTTGCCCATACCTGTCGTATACGGCGAATCCAGTAGCCGCTGAGCAGACGACGTGGCGCGGATGAACACATCTCGAAGGGCATTCAGCGTTCCCCTTGGCTAGGCAGCTAAGAAGTCCTGCGGCTTCCACAGCAAATGCGAGCAACTCTTAAAATAAGCACTAAAAAATATCAAATATTGTGATCAGAGAACTGTGATCAGAGAACAAATATTGTGATCAGAAATACGTACATGGTCAAAAGCTTTTATGCACACAGCGCGCAGCTTTCCTGCAGCGGCAGTTAAAAAAAAAAAAAAATTAATTATGGGGTTTTACGTGCCAAAACCACGATCTGATTATGAGGCACGCCGTAGTGGGGGACTCCGGAAATTTGGGCCACCTGGGGTTCTTTAACGTGCACCTAAATCTAAGTACACGGGTGTTTTCGCATTTCGCCCCCATCGAAATGCGGCCGCCGTGGCCGGAATTCGATCCCGCGACCTCGTGCTCAGCAGCCGAACACCATAGCCACTGAGCAACCACGGCGGGTAGCGGCAGTTTAGAGAGAGAGAAAAATGCCTAGCAAATCTCAATAAAGTACTATGTTCATTTAACAATATTCCCTATTACAAGCCAAACAGATCACTGGTTCATGCTTTCGATTCGCATTTAATTGAGTGACCTCACCCGATGCAACAAGCTCATTCTTGTTATTTGTCAAGTGATTCATTCAGGCTACAAGGTGTTTACTTTCTAGGATTTCAGTGACAAGGTCTAGAAACTGTGAATGTGCTGCGGTGGAGATCTATACTACAAATTTAGTAACTGCGGGGTTAATTTTTTTCAAAACGTTTTTATAGTGTCTTAATCTTCTCCCAGAAAGAGCTGTGCATGACAAACCCATAACTGTAAGAACAAACTTCAGATATCAAGAAATTTTCGCAGTGATTTGAAATGTGCGCGCACCTTCAACAAAATCAGCTATCCATGTTTCTTCAACGAAATGATAACATTGAAAATATGTTGGTACATGGGAGTATGGTACAAAATTGGCCAATGAAAATGAATTGAACAGTCATGAAACAAATGAAAAAAATAAAACCGCCGATGTCCTCTGTAATCTACAGCTTTGATTCATGTGGTTCAACATTGTAACAACACAGGGGCTACATGATGTGCCATAGCGTCGGGCTCCAGAATAATTCAACCAAGAGGTTTTTTTTAACAAGTACTCAAAACGCGATACAAGTGTTCTTGCATTATGGCCCCATAGGAACGCAACTGCACTTTGTCTCTGCAGCAGAATTCCGTTCTCTGCATCAACAACAGCTATTGAACATGGATCACAGGAGACCTACAAGTGCCAAGCCCAATGTCAAGGCTCCCGACGACCTTATGGACCTGCTGCACCATATAGAATGCAGGCTAACGAAGAGACTTTCATTTTTCCGAGTAGAGATAATCTTTAGCAAGTGTGCAGAGGTGCATACCTGGCGATCGTAAAGCTGGCAGAAATTCCAGTTGCTGAGCCCTCGCGAAAATGACATTGCATAGTCTTACAATTTTCGTACGTCCTCAGATGATTGTTCAAATGATAATAGTAATAGGGAGTCTGAAAACGATGCTAGACTAGGGGAGCTTGTTATGCTGAGCATATCGCCTCCACTCGATGAAAGCTGGAGGGCCACTAGACAGACTGAACCAGCAGCACTACATATAGTACTATTGCACAGCCCCTTGTTGGTAGGCTGTCAGGCATATCTCTACAAGCCCCAGTTAAAAAAAAAAAAAAAAAAAATGGTGAAAGGCCTACGAATAAAGTACTCCCCCCTAATAGCACGACTTGCAAAAAAAAAAAAAAAAGTCATAAGAGTAATAACATGTGCAACAAAAGTGCTAATCCACAAGCTCTTAATGCATAATTTCAACTGCAGGAGATGCAGTAATTGCTAAAAGAGTTGCTTTTACTGGTAATTGACAACTTCATTGCGTTTTTCTACAAAAATAGAGCGTGCTTCGACATTTAAAAATGCTGAAGTGGAGTTATTAAATCAGTATTTCCCATAATGTCACACAGATTACCAGTGAATTTCTTTGCATTATTCACGTAAGGAAGGAAGCTGTTTAACAGGCCTAGTCAGCTTACTTTTCCTTTTGTGGGGACTCATTTGTACAATCTGCCCAATATATTGTCACGACCAAAGAAGACTGTGTCGCAGGACGCGAAGAACAGCACACAGGACGACTGCACAACAACAAACACAAGCTCTATATTCAAGGCCCAAGATGATGATGATGATGATCCTTTATCATGGCTCGCACCCAATGAGGGGGATAGGCCAAGAATCGGGCGGCAGAATTGGCGGCGCCAACTTTATCTTCTTCAGAGAGGGGCATGCTTGTGCTCGTGTCCCTCACTTCGATCGTTGTCTTCTTTGGTTGTGACAATATTTCCCACAAGCACAGCATTCACACTTCTTCAGGGAATGAATTAACAAAGCTTTATCGTTCGCAAGTGATGTTTTCCATTGGACGGCTGCCGACACAGTGACAAACTGGAACAAGTCAGCCGATTTCAGAGGCCCCATCACACGACAAGTTATTTAAACTGGTGAGCGAGTGTCTTCAACAAGCTACCATAAGACGACGGCGGCGCATAGATAAACCAAACCCTGATCTTAAGCTCTTGAGGTTACGCGCCTGTCAACACCGTGCTTACAGGAGAGCGCAGCGCTATAAAAGAAGCTCCGATTGGATGGTGTATAACCGCCTAGACGCAGTCATACGGCGGCACACAAAACTATTTTGTCGAAAGAGTTGGGCAGCACTGTGTAGTTCGCTGCATACGGCAAATGGTTTTGCAAGTGTTTGGCGAATACTGAAGGCTCTCCGCACTCCTGAGATCTGCAAGAATCCAACTGCTGCTTTGTGCATAACGACTGGCCGGACTCCGAAAATTCTTGCGGAAACATTTGTCAACCTTTTCGTACCTCCTATGTCAAGTGACAGCGCAAACGATGACTTTAATCCTCTGACAAGTCAGAACAACAAAACGCTCTCCTGTGGTCCAGCCTGCCAGATGGCTGAAGCAGACTTTAATTCGAGGAGCTGCATCACGCGCTCATCCTCTCCAAACGTCACACTGCCCCTGGTGAAGACGGTGTTACGTACCAGGCGTTACGAAACATCAATGAGGCCTTTCATCAAAATGTCTTGGGCGCATATGACGAAGTGTGGTGAACATCTCTGATCCCCAATGATTGGAAATCATCTGTGGTGATACCAGTCTTAAAGCCCGGCCGCCCTGCAAAGCACCTAATGTCTTACCGGCCAATATCGCTAACTTCTAATGTTATGAAGCTGATGGAACAAATGGTACTGTTTCGTCTAGACGGCAGGCTACAAGAGCTTAATTTCTTTCCTGATGTCATGAGCGGCTTTCGTCGTCACCGTTCAGCCCTCGATAGCATAGCAGACCTCGTTTCATCTCTAGAGTCTGCTCGAGAAGACAAGCACTCTGTATACATGCTCTTCCTGGACATAATGCAAGCTTTTGATTCGGTTCCCCATAAGGCACTTATTATCGCCGTTATGAATGCAGGAATTTCGGGTCGACTGCTTCATTTTGTGCATAACTTACTATCTGAGTGCCACATGAAAGTGCGCGCTGGAGGAGCAACAAGTGATTCTCGCCCTCTTAAGTGCGGTGTACCGCAAGACAGCGTCTTGTCGCCGCTTCTCTTCAACAGCGTACTTGCTGGACTTCCAAGCCGATTGCCTCAGGAACCTGACTTTCCAATATGCATAGCAATCTATGCTGATAACATTGCACTGCGGATCAGCGGTCCTTCGCACTATGATCCACGTCTTCATGGAATCTTGCAGAGAACTCTGAATGCGACTTCAGAGTACTTGGAGGAAGTTGGTCAGCAGATTTCACCAGCTAAGTCAGCCACAATTGCGTATCATCCAAGGCAACGGGCTCATTGAAGGAAGAGCCGGCTGTACCTAGGAGAGACACCAGTACAATGGGTACAACACCACCGCTACCTGGGCATAATTATCGATGATCGCCTCTCTTGGTGCCCTTACATTACCTGTATGCGGTGCAAATCCCGGTCGCTGCTCAAGTATGTGGCCGCCTTGACTGCTAGGGGCACTGGCTGCGTCCAGATGACAGCACTTCAGGTTGTGGGGATGCGCGACTCTCACGCGTCTCCTGTGGTCTGGCTTCACCCCGTGGCTGGGCGCCGGAGGCGGTCGTGGTGGTTGTGGCGCGTTGCGAGAGATGGCACGAGTGTCGCGATGCTAACGCCACCGAACGGCGGGGTGACTTGGGAGAAAAAGGTCAAAGGCGCTTTCTCTTTGGGTTGGGATCGGTGAGCGACGCGGACGTCCCGCGTGTGCGCCGATCCATGCTTCGCGAGACGTCTCGCGTGGCTCGGAGCGGGGCACTGGTATGGACGAACACGGATCGTTCGAATGCGCCACCGTTCGCGTGACCGTACACGTGAATGACTAGGCGATGGTGACACAGCATGGGGCGAACATATTCACTCGCTATTGGGTCGCGGCGAGTCGTACTTCCTTGATTTGTCGCGCGCCCATGTGAATGTTCTATTGGTTGTAACTCGGCTAGTGTGCATTGGTGTATGAAAGGCGCAATAAATGCCCTGGCGATTGTTTGCACTACTGTGCAGTCGTTCCTATGTCCCGAGAGCACATGTGACCCCACAAGGTATACCAATCATCTGTCCTCTCTGGTGTGATGTATGCCTTGCCAGTCTTGAACGTGCCGCCAAATGTGATGTCTCAATTGGAATGGGATCAATCGTGTTGCCCTCCGAGTCATGCTTGGCTTACCTCGTGAGGCGCAATCTGTTCCACTACTCACAGAAGCGCACCAGTGCCCCTGAGCTTGCAAGCAGACAAGAGAGCGCTACACCATATCGAGCACTTGCACCGAGCATCAGACGGCCAAGCACTGATTAATCGGCTGATTCAGCGCCCGTTCTCTTGGATGCGGAAAATGGTGGCATTGTTTGTGGACGTTATTCGCAGTTCAGGAGACACTACTTCATTCACAACGCCGAAGAAGCGCAACAATGTTCCTTCCCCATTTATCTGTCAATTCACGAAATACACAAAGCCAGCCTGTCTCGCTATTTCAATTGGCCCAGTCCCACCTATTGAAAAATTTGGAGGTTATAGTAAAGTATTCACGGACGCATCTGTAACAGCAACGCCCAAGGCGCTTCTGCAGTTTTTTCTGCCCTTCGACTGGCATCAGACGGGTGTTTAGAATACTACATCCAACCTCATCAACAAATGCAGAACTGGCAGCGAATAATGTTGCTCTGAAAACGCATTGAAGGTCGTCATTCTTACAGACTCCCGTGCTGCCCTCAGCAGACTGAGACAAGACGACGATAGCCCAACTTTTATGCAGTATCCAAGAAACTTCCGAAAAAATTACTTCCTCTGGAGTGTCCCTCATTGGCGAGTGGATACCCTCGCACGTGGGCATTGCTGTAAATGAAGAGGCTGATCGCCTCGCTTCAAGTTGTGCCCACCACAAATGTGACTGCCAAATGACAAATGTATGTTTGAAAACGCTCGTCTTCTGATACGCAGACTCCTCCTGGAGCAGCACCCAGAATGGCGTGTTGCAGACGGATCGTTCCCTCCCCGTGTTCGTGGTCGAGGCTTGCCCCGTCGTGCTAGAGCACTGTTATATAAGCTAAGGGTCGGATTTGTGTTGGTGCGCGAACGCCTATACCGACAAGGACGTGTGGACAGCCCATCGTGTACATTTTGTGGCTTCCGAGAGACACTTGAACATCTCGTTTTAGAGTGCCCCACATTTGCTGCGCAGCACGCATTGCTAATTAAGGAATATAGACTTATTGGACTACAATGTGCGACCCTTGACGATTGCTTGTTTCCAAGGGGGTGCGCTGCTCTACATGACCAGGCCCATCGAGCCCTGCTAACTTTTCTGAAGGACACTGACTTGGCCTCCCGTTTATAGACATAATTTGTACTTTGTTTTGTTCTGTCTGTGTCTCCGTCATTTCTTTATTTCCTATTTTCTTTCATCATATTTTCATTTCCTATATTCCCTCCTCCTGAAGAGTAGGCAGGCGTTGTACCTCTCTCGGTGGCAGTTGTCAGCTTGCTCCCTCCCTATTTCCTTCGTGTCCTCGTGTGTATATGTGTACAAACCAAATAATAATAATAATGATTGGCTATAATTTGCTCTTGCCAAGAAGCCTAGTGCAAGATGTTTTTGTGAATACGGGCCCCGAATTTCACGATTCTTTGCGGCCACAAAGGAGCACTTTTCACACCGTTAGTGCTTTCGATGGCAACCTTATTACCTATTAATAAAAATCAAAGACACAGTAATCACTTGTCCATGTTGTGTCGGGCATAGTACTTTAGCCATGTTCACTTGTACAGGGAATCTCAGCTAACATTAGAAGCTCTTAAATAAAGCTGATAGAATACACGACTGTGAGACCTACGCCGCTCAGTAATCATTCCTCAAGTGCCACCAAGGTCATTTCTACATAGTAATTACTGGCTAAATAGACAAACTTATTTAAACTTTGTTGAGTGATTGCAACCAACACACTGTGACAACAGCGGTCCCAAAAGTGATTTGAACTCCGGCAATGGCACAGCCAGTAATTTCTTTCAGGGAGGTGGGTGGGGGGGGGGGGGGGGGCGCAAATGCTGGGCGTGATGGCTACGCCACTGAACTCCGCTCATTGCCTGAATAGGCAAACCACCTGGCTGTGAATGTCATGCAGAACAGCACATGCCAGCACCGACAGTTTGTCATTTCTAGAAGGTTGCCGAGTCAGGCATTGAGAGAAATTCATTACCGTCGCTTTTTGAACCACTGGTGCCACCGTGCACAAATGCACAGCTTTTCGTATTATGCGTGCTGCGAGTTAAGTGGCGAAAATTTTTTATGCATGACATGACAAAAATTACTCGATACATTAATTTAGGACGTAAAAGCTTTTCATCGAAAAGCACACCTTGAATTAAAAAATTTAAAACATTATCATTAATCTTCTTTGATTAGCTGGATAATTAGCATACAATAATCATCCTCATGACGGAAGAGGTCTCGTGACCACTGAAGTTCCCTAATCGTATATTGTGCTTTATTTAACAGCTTAGCTAACATTAACTGGGACACCTTGTAAAAGAAGATAAACGCAGTCGTGAGCCCATTTGTCTCAACAAATTAGGTAATGGTAAGGAAGAAGTCATCAGCTTACACATAATCCCCGACATAAATGTGGGTTAGTTTCATAAATTTGCACGCATCTTTTGTTTGCGAAGTAATGAATATCCAACTAAATTGTTGTGTGCAACCTTTCACTCTTCCTTTACTTTGATATTTATCTAGTTTTGCTGAATGAAAATTGCCACCACCTGTAAAGAAAATTCGCCAAAGTGAGCGAAGGATACCAGAGTAGTGTCTGCCTTTGGTAAGTGTACATGTTAGTGTCGTTGATGAGAAATATGGTACTACAGTGAAACCAAAGACCTGAAAACACTCGTGCATTACTGAATACACCCACACCCGTTAATGCATGTGAACCAATAAAAACCGGGAGGGGTCACCAATGAACTAGTGGGCATTCCACTAGTGTACCAGCACCGACAGTTTGTCATTTCTAGAAGGTTGCCGAGTCAGGCATTGAGAGAAATTCATTACCGTCGCTTTTTGAACCACTGGTGCCACCGTGCACAAATGCACAGCTTTTCGTATTATGCGTGCTGCGAGTTAAGTGGCGAAAATTTTTTATGCATGACATGACAAAAATTACTCGATACATTAATTTAGGACGTAAAAGCTTTTCATCGAAAAGCACACCTTGAATTAAAAATTTAAAACATTATCATTAATCTTCTTTGATTAGCTGGATAATTAGCATACAATAATCATCCTCATGACGGAAGAGGTCTCGTGACCACTGAAGTTCCCTAATCGTATATTGTGCTTTATTTAACAGCTTAGCTAACATTAACTGGGACACCTTGTAAAAGAAGATAAACGCAGTCGTGAGCCCATTTGTCTCAACAAATTAGGTAATGGTAAGGAAGAAGTCATCAGCTTACACACAATCCCCGACATAAATGTGGGTTAGTTTCATAAATTTGCACGCATCTTTTGTTTGCGAAGTAATGAATATCCAACTAAATTGTTGTGCGCAACCTTTCACTCTTCCTTTACTTTGATATTTATCTAGTTTTGCTGAATGAAAATTGCCACCACCTGTAAAGAAAATTCGCCAAAGTGAGCGAAGGATACCAGAGTAGTGTCTGCCTTTGGTAAGTGTACATGTTAGTGTCGTTGATGAGAAATATGGCACTACAGTGAAACCAAAGACCTGAAAACACTCGTGCATTACTGAATACACCCACACCCTTTAATGCATGTGATTGCTACCAGTGTAATTCTTAAAGAGAATTGCACGGCGTTGCCAATGGTCACCAATGAACTAGTGGGCAACATTAAGGCTCAATGGTCACCCATAATCACCAGAGTAATCTTTGAAGCCCTTTATTTTCGATATGCTGTTTGGACTATGCCATACGAGCTTCATGGGAAAGTTTGCATATTTTTGCCCTACATACTTATCAGGCACCTAAAGACACATATGTCTCTATAGAAAAAAATAATAGCCCTTTGTCGGTATTCAGGGATGCATAAAGCATAAATGGAAGCGTAAATGAAGAAGCCCTCTGATAAAAAGCGAATTTGATAGGCTGTGAATTGTTGCTTTTAGCATGTAATATCGTAATAAATGCAAATGCGGATTATTCGAATCAAGAGTTAATGGTACTAAATATTCATGTTCGAATATTCGATTATTCGGATAACCGGTTACGTAAACCGGTCATCCAGTATATTTCTACAACTCCAAATAATCGGTTTGCAAGACCGCAGTTACTTCCCTCCGGTTAAACCAGATAGCCAGGTTGACGGATATTTGCAAGCACTACCCCTTGCTTTACCTCGGAACATCTGCTCTGGGGGATCGGCCAAGAATGGCCTCGTACCAATATTGGATAAGCTGTGCCGAAATTGTTCGTTCAGGCACATACCCAGTCACCTATGTCTGCTTGGCAAGACAGCTGCCAGCACAAGTCGACTCCCCTCCCGGTTTTTATTGTGCGAGACTGGCCGACGTCCGTCCAAAGTGGGCGAAGAAGGAAGATCGCTTTAAAAGCAGGGAAGAGATGGGGGTTCTCAAGGCAACTTTGCAAGATAAAGTAGAGGTTGGCGGAGTGGTAGATTGTGTTACACATAGTAAAACCTAATTAGCTGAGGAAGGCTAGGCAACTGTTGCCACCCTTATTCCGAGGATGCTATTAGCAATCATTATCGCGACATCTTTCTTCCTGGCTGCAGCATGAGAATTCGAAAGCCAACTGTGCTTTGCAGTTTCATGCTGCACGTTTCAAGCCGCTGGTGTAGCCCCAAAGTGGTGCAGTCGGTCAGCATCAAGCAGACAGTTATTGGATTTTTTTTTTTTTTAGCTGCGACACCGATGCTGGTTTGATTCAACGTTGTACATCACAGACGATATCTTTTGGCGATCAAGGGAGGGAGAATTGTGTAGCCAACACAATCATCATTCTTCTTTATTCTTTGAAATAGCTCTTATAAATAGGCCGTTGCTATACAAGAGGATACAGCATTTGCCAATGCTTTTAAAAAGCAAGGCCACCTTTACATTAAAGTCTGTTACAGTCACAAGACCGCACAAGCGAAGGTACAGTGGCAACTGGCTAAAAACAACTGCACTGACTAACTGCCAACACTTCTCGTGGTTTTTGTCTCCTGTGCACGAACCTAACACACACGAAATGCTGTGCTTCAGAGGTTTTGTGTGTAAAAAGAAAAAGGACGAGACTAAAATTTGCTCAGGATGAGACTGCAGTTTGCTAAAGATGAGACTGCAATTTGCTTGCACCAACCAAGAAAAAAAAATACTCGCTGGGAAAGTTGCAGGTCAGTGAAATGAAACTTGCCGCAATTAGGCTTTTGTCAAGTGCTAAGAGGCTTTCAGCACACAATGTCCATTCAAAGCGCTTGGTACGAACCACAAAACACTCGCACACGCACAGGAGGGCTGAGGGGGGGTATTCTACACAGGAAAAGAGATGCTTGTTTCTCTTGAAAGCAAAAGAGTCTGCAGTGAGCACTGTACATTGTGAGGTCTTGTATTTGCATACTAAAAAGCAGGCTAAGCAGTCTGTTTGGCCAGCTGAGGAGTCGATAAAAAAAAAAATCTATTTTGCGTTTAAAATTGCCTAAAAGTAGCTCGGTCACTATACTTGCAGAGCATAGTCCAGAAGCGCACGTCTCCAACTGCACAAATAGTGCAGCACTTAGTTTCAATGTCGCACGTCTGCAGCTGCACAGAGCACATCCAGGTAGTTGCACATCCATTCGTGGAGTTTCTTTTTTTTTTCTTGCCAGTTCACTTTCACCAAGCAAGAGCTAAAAAACACACTTTAAGGAGGAATAGTTGCACTTTGCTTGGCAACAGCGCAGTTCACGACACCACAGCAACACACAGAAGCTAGCCTAACGGTCGTCCACACAAGACCCAGTTTGTAGTAGCACCTAGAATCCACGCATGAGGATCTTCAGCATGACGAGCAGTCTGGCGAGATGCACCACGTTTCGAAAGCAGACGATGCAGCGGGTGAGAAGATAAAAAGGAGTGGCCAGGGAAGCAGTAGTGGCATACGTCGGCACAGTTTCTTGCATGCTCCTCGACTTTGCCGACACGTCCTCATGCAAGAAGGGATGAGTTGCTGCCAAGTCTGGTTGTCCGTTCTGCTTCGTGAAAGGAGCTGCTGCGCTGGACGGCACAATGGCTGCCAGCTTGGCAGCTGGCAACATAGGTGGTGGAGGCATGCATTTCAGACTAGATCCGCACTGTCCTCTCCACGGCGGAAGACCCTCTCCTGTCACCATCTGGTGAAAATCGGAGAGAGGAAGAAGAAAAAGTGGTGACATGGCTCACTGCTTGTGCACATCGTGTACAACACATCACCAAGTTACAATTTTATACACTGCGGCTACAAACTTTACCTCTACGGTGTAGGGGATACCCTAATCAACTCAGCTTTGCCAAGATCATCTTGTAGTAATGAACTTTTTTAAATGAAGGGCATTAATTCAATCTTTCACTGTTGCACGATAGTCTATAGCAGAACCTCAGCAATACCATCATGGTTGATACAAATTTTAGGTTAATACGTACAACTTTGTCAAGTTAATAAAATTTGGAAGTCTTCAGGTGATCAAAACTGTGCCATTGTGCACAATACTGTCACACAGTAGTGACGGTGATGAAAACAGTGCTAAAACTGTGAAAGACGAAACAGATTCTTTATTGGGCGATCCTGTGCCTAGCAAAGAAAATTAACTCACTTTACAACAAAAGCGGCGAGCACAATAGTCGGTCATCTATAAAAAAACTCATCAGCGGCGAGACGCGTCGGCTTTTATACATGAGTCATCGAAGGTTCCAGACTAATCCCTGGTGCCCGTGTGTCTTCCAGAAAGTACTAGACGATTCGCATCGCTTATACAATCAGATTACATAAGCGTTGTTCACAACAGACAACGGATAGAAGCGTCGATAAGGTTCGAAAAACTTCCGATACATGCAGGCGCGTCCTGCGCCGAGCGATAGCGTTTACCATTTCTTAGCCGGTGAAAAGCGCTCACCGGTGAAAGATAAAGTACACATGCCAATACAAATTGTTGAATCACGACTGTTAGCAGTAATGGGGAGGACACCACGACACGTTTGGGTTTCTTGCAGTTGCACTGATGAGCGGCAAGGCAGGACTGTTTGGTCCAAAATATCGGATTTTATGATTTTGAGTTCTTTCGATAGCACATAGCTTTAAAAAATATATTACACCTGGGTATGCTCGACTTCCAAAATATTTATTTAATTTTAGTTGTCATCTACCAGAAAGTGGGCATGCCTAGTTGTTGAGTCTATTTCGTATAAAGCTTTCATCACATAAAGATAACTTGTTTGACACAAGTTTTGGTATTGAGCCTCTTTTTTCTATGTAGGCATCTTACAGTGCATCCCAAGAGAGGTCTCTAGCTCTCGTATTTTCCTTCTTTATTTGTTTGTGGTGATGCGTACTCTTTGGAGAGTACGTTGTGTCTGTCAAAGACCTATTTCGTGCCCTTTTCAGTGTTGCCAGTAGAGAGAACACAAAAACTGAATGAAAATGCAAGTTTAGAGGCAATTAGAAGCATGCTAAAGCACGTAGGGGTCACTCCTGGACATTTGTGTGTTTCCATGACTACTGCTGGACTTGCTGAGGGCAAAAAAAAAGCGACTTCAAACTTACAGCCGAAGCAAAAAAAAAAAAGCGGGGGGGGGGGGGGGGGGGGGCGACCCTAGAAAGAAAAAAGGCTACCGTAATGTTTACCAAGATGAAGGCTGTAACCTTGGGATGTTTTGATAAATTAGGCAGTTAGATACCTGTTCATTTGAATTTTTCCCAGAATGCAATTTTAGGACACTTCTGTACATTTTGTACAGAATGTACAGAATGTGCATACACTGTACTTCTGTAGAGTGTATGCGACCTAAATTTGGTGAACATTTGAGTTAGTGCCTCGTACAACTATGGAACTAGAATAAATATCTGCAAGCTAACGCGAGTTTAGTAACCAAATAAAAAGCCTCTCAGAGTGCCTTATTTCTTCATATCTCTATAGTTCCAGTTACAATTGTGTAGTATACCATTGTCTTTATGCAAAATTTGAAGGCTCTGCGACAAAAAAGGTAACATGTGAAAAATCGAAAACAAATAACAAAAATTGAAATATGTTTTTTTTGTTTTAATGACTGAGCTCTACAAGCCCGACTATAACTGATACTATATGAAGAATTTAAAAAGCCCGACCATGTTCACGACTCCTCTGAGTGCAATGCTCCCATACCACCTCTTAAAGTCTCACCCCACTTTGAGCTTTGATGCGTAGTCGGCGTTTCACTTCCCTCGACAAAAACTGTGGACGCTTTTTCCGAAAGACTTGGTGAACTAGCCAGTTTGGTGGCTTCGCAGGCACAGCCAAGCATTGCCAATCCTGCTGTCACCAATCGTGCTGTTACGGCAGCATGAATGGATATATGCATGATACTTCAGGCCGTGTTCACAGGCATCAGGACATGGAGGTCAATGTTAGCCGACTGGATGAGCGGCCAGGCGTGGCAACGAACGATAGCGAAAAGGTGTGGCCATATTGAGTATCTGAGAATGTTCAGGAAAGCACAGCAGCTTGAGTGAACAGCTTTTCAGAATTATGTGCACACCTGCACACATGCACAAGCAACAAGCATCGCATGCAAAGTCTTTCTCAACTTACCAACACGTGAAGATGTGCTAAGTGAGTAAAAAAAGGAGAGAGAATGCACAGGGCAAGGTCAAAACTTTTTGGCGAGCACAGCCAGTAGTCATCAGCCACTGTGAGCTAGCTTGCACTGTCGACTAGCACAGAGATATCCAGTACAGCGGAGACGTACTAGCGCACACGTGTACCAAAATCCCAAGTGATGTATCCAACAGCAGCACCGCTGGTGGCAAAATTATGCAACACTGATCAACCTTAATCACTTTATCACAAAGACTGGCAGTAATGCTGCCATAAGCATTACGCAAGAAAGTAAGTGGAACGCAGTTTGTCAATGCAATGAAAGTTCAGCATGTTTTGGCTGAACACAGTGTCACATGAAATTACTGCCAGCATTGATGTTTGTGTGCCAACATCTTGTGGTATTTCGCGGTACATCTGTGCCACAGCACGTGAACACTTCGCGAAATCTATTTTCTGGCTCTTTCAGAGGAAGCTTTATGCTCAAGCCTGGCACGTAAGATGCACAACTATTCTCATGAGGCCACTAACGAATTGATTTAAATGAATTTCTTGCACTTTAAAAGAAAATATTTATGCCAGTGACTATTAGGAGCCGAATTTTGGTTTGTATCCTCAATTTGACACAAAAGGACATGAAGGTTAACAATTCTATAACTCCTTGTGGCTGTCAAAGTTCTGTAGAACTGAAATTTCTTCACAGGAAACAAATCATCTAATGAATTAGTTGACAGTTCACATGAAATTTCTACTTTGTTTACACGAGAATTGCAAAAAATGCATTCACAACTCATCAGCATATTTATTACAAGGCAACCAATGCCATTTTCGTTCACTTTGCATAACTTTAACTGTTTCAAGAATCATGGTATCCTTTTTTATTTTATTGTGGAGCAAGGAGTTATAAGTCTGATGTCAAATTTCTTTGCTTTACGGGAAATCACTAACTAATGTATTGAAAAAAAAATATATATATATAATATATATATAAATTTATAAACGGCCTCAAGAATTTAATCTTTTCTCTTGAATGCAGCAATTATATCATTCAAATTGTTGTGAAATGCTATTGTTTGGCCAGTGCTGAATTTCCCACGTACCTCAACAGTGACACAGAGCTAAAAAGCCTCCTCTCGTTAATAATGCACAGGGCTAACAAGCAGAAGCAGAAGTGCAAGGCATGCATCTAGCCATACTAGCAGCATGTTAACATTCGCCAAGACTAGCCCCAGACTGCAACAATGCTGTGAAGCAAGAAGTCATCACATGCCATTCTGGCTCCAATTCCTCCACTTGCCTGCTGACAATAAAACCAGGTGTTTCAACCGCAATTACGCATTAAGCGGGTATGTATTAACGAGGTTTGACTGTACCAGCTTTGCTATTGCCATCCATGGCTGCAGTTACTTGGTAATCCACAAACAGTAAAAAGTTTGAAGGAATCAGCTAACGAATATTTATGATACACTACTTAATTTCTTTTAGTGCAACTGAACGCTTACCAGTAAGAGTGTACAGTACTGCAGTGCTAATGCCGAAAACGCTGCAGAACATTTGTTAGAGATTTAGCGATTTGGCAATCTATCATTTTTGAAATTTAGCGACTCGGAGGTTTCAATAGCTTAATGAATTCTTATGCTGAAAACGATGAGAGGTGAGTGCTATAGCAATTGCAAGCTGGCTTTGGTGGGAAGCAGAAAACAAGTGCAGCCTTAGCCGTGAGAAATTACCCTTTTGTTTATGATGTTTCCTGAACTGTTGAATTATTTCTGCAATAATAGCACCAGTGCTTTCGTGGTTTCCTGTTCAAAATCTTTGGTCACATAACAAGTCAAGCCAAGTTTACGAAACATGGAATGAAACTATCATTACAATGAACTGTACTTTTACATGTGATGCATTGTTTAGTGTGTTGCCTCTTGGAAGTATGTTGTCTCCTGAAAATCCGAGCAAGCTGGGACAAAACATTTCAGCTCAAATGCACAATCAGAACTTGCATCAATACTAACTAGCGTCCGGTACAGCATAATGTGTGCACCATGCAATGAGGGATGCCACGGTTCTGTCATTCCCCTCGCTGCCACATAAGCAGCGCCACTTGTAAGTGTGAACATCCCTTAGATCTAATTATGCATAGAATAAAGTGCAAACGCCTATAAACATATAAACAATGCAATTTTAACAATACGTATGGTGCACTTAACAACAGCTGACTTGCATACAGTAATCTGCGCTCATATGGTAAGAACCCAGCCCTAGTACCACAGCTTCATCGCAACGTGTCGCGACATGCCGTTTTTCTCGACTTTCTGTGCCAATTTAAAATTACAATTTCTAATCGAACAGCATGTTAGATTAAATCACTATACATCATGGTCCGTTCGTTTTCTCCCAAAATCTCAACATGTTGTGGGCAGTTCCTTTAAACCTAAACCTAATATTTGAGGTTCAAGAAATCAAATGCTATGCCCTGCCTGGTACTGATAATCTCTATGAGCTGCTGCCCAATCAATCTGCCACATTTGGTGCAAGAAATCAAGCTGCAAAAAAAAAAAAAAATGCAAATTTAATTGGGCTGGTTGGTACATTGTTATAGCTAAAGAGAGTAACAAGACATGGGACAGGGCAAACAAAAGGGAAGGACGAAGCGCCGTCCGCTCCTTCCATCTGTCCGGTCCCGAGCACTGTTACTCTAATCAGCCATGGATGATTTGCAAGAATTACTTTTGCTAGGGGCGAGGAGCTGCGGTTGTTGCAGTGGCGCCACACGCCTGTTGAACCACGCTTCACCTCATCAGTTGCATGTGGAGGTTGTGTGCTACCGTGCATGTTAGAATCAAGTGAATGCGATCAATTTAAATCTCTTGCAGTCAAACATGCATTGAATAAGTGAAGTTCCACTGTACCAGCCAGCTTCTGTATGGCATGCACAATAATGAGATGAGCCTACAATGCACACATACAGAACATACACCACATACATACTGTGTACTCCTACTCCTGCCTAACACAAACATTACGTCTCCTTGTCAGTCATCTTTACACTTTCCTGCCCGACAGCCCACTTATAGATGGTTGCAAATTCGTACTTTGCTCTTTTCCGAGTGCTCTTGAACACTCAGCAGCATGTAATAGGTTATTAAAGAACTATTCGTCTTTTCTGCATCTTTTTTCCAGCTGTGTGGGGACATTAAAGTGCCTCCAGAGTAAGAGTGTGCTTGGAGCGATGAGCAGTCGTAGTTCGAAAGATGGGATCGATGTTGTACGCCACTCATTCATGGAAACATTGCATATTTACCGATTTTGATGCATCTGCACGAGAGTTCTTGGACGTTGGAAGCAGCAGTGACACGATAGACAATATCAGTTCTTCAGATTTCAGCATGAAGCTTCACTTTCTTTTCTAAACCATTAAGCTGCTGCCACATGCTCATCTAAAGATACTATGTGTGTTTTAAAGATCAATGTTCTTATCTACAAGGTGTCAATGTCTTTCGGGCGGGTTCGCTTACCGGCGGCCGCGCCGAGAGTCTATTTTGCAGAGAGTTGACGACGAAGATGACCTCAGCATCGCGCTAGAGCTAGTCACTAAGGCTCACATTTTCTTAAATATGAAGAAATTCTGTCTATAAAAAGCAGACATTTGACGAAATACTGCACAGATTCCTTGCGTTGAAAATGTACATTCTGAAATTTCTTTAGGTTCTATTTATGCAAAGCAACACTCAACATTTTTATGCAACTTTCTTATCCTTTTCGTTTTACAAAATATTTGTTTAGGACTAGTACCGTCAAAATGAAAATTTCTACTCGCTGCAATTTCGCACTATACACTTTAATATCAATGCTGCGACAGGAACTGGCCTACTCAAAAACAGCTTCCTTTCACATTGGCAGGAGAGTGTTAAAGGGACTTTAAAGAGAAGCATCAAATCAGTCTGAACTGATAAAGTATTCTTTGAAAACCATTTCCATTATTCCGCAATAATGGTTTCCGCTAAACAACCCAACAATGACAGCACCACAGCCTTACCACGGCCTGGGCAGAAGCGGAGGGCGAGCTTGCTGACCCGCAGTTGGCTGCCTAGTGGTGGAGGACGACGCGCCGTCCTCACCGCTGCCTTCCTGAGGAGACTCGAGGATGTGGGGAAGCCCCTGCCAGACCAGCCGTGAGTGAGACTCTGGGTCCACGACCGAGGCAGGAGGCGGCGTTGACCCGAGGGAACGCCCTGTGGTCACCCTCAGGTGCCGTTGGTGCAGCTGGGAGACAAAAAAGAGCCACCCAGCCATCAGGAGCACATCACAAGTACTCGAAGATCGGCACAAGTGAATAAAACTGAGGATGATACAAATTCATGAACTGCGACTGCCAGCAGGGAGCATGGCAAGCAGAGTAAAAGACGAGCAGAGTAAAAAGCAGTAAGAGGGCAGCGCCTCCAAATTGCCATTCTTTACATCTCCACATATGTGTTAATGTGCCGAAACCGCACCGTGGTCTCTGAGGAATGTCAAGGAAAGGTGCTGCTGCAAAAGTAAGAAACTAACAAAAGGACAGGCCCTACTCTTTTGACACAATGGACATGGTGCTACACGTGCAACACATGACCACTTCTGCATTAGCAGTACTGTTTTTAGCGCGAAGCACTTTTGGGGCCGGGGTTGTTGGCGTCTAATGTGATATATCATCGTGGTCACGCAAAAAAACAAGATCTGCCGAAAACTTGCGTCCCATTCACTTGGTATACACCAAAATTGGCATGGAAGGGTACAAATGCATGACTAAAATGACCGATAGGTCATGACATCAATAACATCACATCCTCGTCAGTTACATCACGATCAACGATAATAAAATCATGTGTGGTGCATACCCGCATTAGATATGTGGGTATGAGACAGGGATATACGGGAATTAGCAGAAACTCGTGAAGATAGCTTCCGAAACACCAGTGTGGTACCAGCGCAGCGCACCACCCACAAACGCTAGATTCCTCCTCACTTGTGCAGGAATAGACAAGATTAACATAATTAAGGGAAACGCAGCGCGTCACTGCTTCACACTTCTCCAGGTTTCCCGTTAGTGGAGCTGCATTAGCGCTACATTTGAACTACACAAGTGCAGAATTTGAATCCAGCGCTTAATGTAGCTCCAATCCTGGTTAAATACTGCGCTTGTGTAGTTCAAACCAACGGTGAGTTAACATGAAGGAAACACTGCGCATCACTGCTTTGCACTTCCCCAGGTTTCACGTTAGTGGAGCTACATTAAGCGCAGGATCTTTTATTGTATACAGTGCCTGTGTGACAATGAACCTTTGTCCAAGATTTCTTCAGAATTAGCTACATAGTAATCAGCCCTACTGAAATGGTTGCTCATTTGTGAATGACATGCTTCACATAAACAAGTCATTCTATGCAACAGCCATGTGTCGTGCAACAGATGTCTGCTTTTTTGCATTTACTAAATATATACTCGACTAAGGGCCACACCCCTAACTTGGCAACCCAAAACTTGGGGGAAGAAAAATGTTCATATAAAGAAATTTCAAGATTGAAGCGAGCGTCCAAGCTTGTCTGCATGAACGCATAGTGTGAACCATCTTTATACATCACTGTGAAAAGCTTTGACGTGGCAGTCATATCCATAAGTGTGCTACTGAGCCGAATCTGAGCAGCGGTGACAGTGACAGCAGCAAGGAATATATACGAGCACCAGCTGCGTGAGTAACTTAACGAGTTAGGAAAACAACAGCATTCCCTCTCTTTGCACAAAGAAATCAAGGAATATATTACACAGGGGTAGAAAAATTTGACCACAATGGCCCATCCCCATGTGACGGCCGCACCGTGTCATGACTGTGAACAAAAAGTGCAGCGCTTACACGAGCATACAGTCAAAGCTCATTACAACGGACGGCAACACAGTCAACCTCCCGATTTCTTAGGGGCGAAGCACCTTAGGGCCAAGCCTTGTCCCTCCCTCGTCGTCGTCCGTAGCTCTGGTTTCGTAGCTATGGCTCCTTGCTGTCTGCTGTTCTGGATGCTGGTTTCACAGATTTCGCAAGTTGTAGGAAATAGTTGTGTGCAGTTCATTGCAGCTCACACGCATTGCCACAGCAAAGTATTTATTTATGTATTTATTACATACCTGCAACGCCTATTCGGGCATTACAGCAGGGGGGTTACATTAGAAAGGAAGAAACAAGTGATCACATACATAAAGCACGGTAAAACGCATCATTGTTTTCAATATTAACAATATCAGACGAAAGAGCATTCTGTTCTCTTATAGTTCAAACAAGAAAGGAATACCGAAAGACATCATCCCTAAAAGGGCACTCGTGGACTTTCAGAGCATGGTCGCGTCTCATCGACATATAAGTAGGCGACTGAATATATCTTTCTATCTCAATCCCTGTTTTAGAATAATAAACAGCGTGAAAAAATTGTTTTCGTCGGTCATTTAATGCTTGCCATGATAATTTTACTTTCCGTCATACTTAATTTTCTACTATAATTATTAAGAACAAACCTAGCTGCCCTGTTCTGCACCCTTTCAAGCTGTTGAAAGTACAAAGCATTTACACCATCTAGACAAAATTTGCCATAATTTTTTCCGTTGCAGCCGGGTGTCCATTATAGCCGGATCCGTTAAGACTGAAATTTGTTGCCTGAATAATCCGTGGGAATAATCCGTGGGAATAACTGCGTTCAACAACGCTCAAATCTGTGCAAAAACAGTCTCAACTCGCGGATGCACGACTCGACCATGTCCTATTCACGGTCAACCACTCAGTTCCCCCCTTTGTCAATGCTGACAAAGCTGGATTCACACGGCGGACCGTTATCGCGGACAAATCAGTCACGTGATATGCGACGCGGTTGGATCACTTCGAAGCTAGCACTCGCACGACAGTGGATGACAGAGCGGACGGAGAAGCTCTCGTATGGGCAATGGCAACAGAGAACAGTGATTTGTTTTTCTGCTGTATCGTGAAGCGCTTCGTGCGGACCGAGGGAGCGCCACAGGAATGGACGACATATGAGCTTGCCGGCGCCATGTTCGCTATTCGCTTACTAAAGGCAACATGGCGAACTGTAAAGAGGAGGAGAATGGGCGACAATGAAAGAGGGGAGAAAGGAGCTTCAACACGCGGGGGTGGGGTTCCCTAGGAGATAACGAAACTTTGAATGGCGGAGACCATGCCATGAGGCATGGCTTCACGGAAGCGTGGCACGCGTTGCCATGAAGCCACACTTTAAGGGGAAATTCACATATTACCCGCAGCCCCACTTTACTGTTACATTTTTTGAAGTTTTGGTCTGGGTTATATGCATAAAATTACGGTATGCAGTATACTGCCCAAAATATACTATTGTATACTGCCCTCACAGGCAACAAGCCCTCACGGACAACTAGACGACTGGATAATCAAAAGCTTTAGCAAAGCTATGCTTTAATGTAACCATTACCATGTTCACCAGAGAGCACTATGCACAATAGCTAGCTACACAAGATTTATGGGCAGCACAGTTCGGATATCACATGCAAAGCAAGCAGATTGCTGAGGTGGTAGCTGTAACGGCAGAGCTGCAGCACTGTCCTATAGCATTCGCAATAAGATATGGAGGAGGCAGTAAGAATAATGCCAAATGCATAGCAGACATTGGGAGGCACTGACCTCGTGCATGAACAGGGTGCTGAAGCTCATGTTGGCTGCAGTGGACTCCAGCGACACCTCCGCACCCACCACGGACGAACTGTAGGGGTCGTTGCTGACACAGATGCTGCAAAAGACATCTCACATGAGCCACCCGACAACAACTCTTGATACAGTGCACGAAAATATCTTGTGCAGAGTTGCCAACACCATGGCAGAGTCCTCATAGATTTGGCTGCACAAGGTCCTCTTATCCAAGTACAAGATCACCGTGGCCAGGACTAAAACCTGCAAACACTTGCTCAGTAGCATAATGCTGTAAAAGACGAGTTATAGCTATGGGTTCAGTCAAACAGAAATACAGTGGAACCCCGATTATACTTCTTTCTCAGGACCGCAAAAAAGTGTCGTTAGATCCGAACAAAAATTATGCCTATAAAAACTGTTTCTCGAGGCAAATTTACGAGAAACATCAATGTAAACTACAAACTACAGTAAAAGCTTGTTAATGCACAACTGGTTAATTCAAAATTTATAATTTGAAGTAGCCGCTGCGGTCCCTCCAACAATTTATTGGAAGCAATATGCAATGCGTCCTGCAATTCACACTGAAATCCGCACCGCCATTGATAATTTGAACTCCGCACCATCGTGGATGCGAAGAGTGCTAGTGCGCGGGAGCATGCTGACCACGCTGGTGTCGCCGTGCGGGCTGCAGAGCTTTGCTCAGGTACCCGTCCGAGCGGCAAGCGGTGGCAAAACATCATTTTCCCGCGCGCACGCCCCTGAAGGCGCCGTTCTCGTTGGTCTCCACCGTTCGCGGCTCGCTTGCCGCCGCGAAAAATCAGTCCAGAACCGATCCCTCCCGTGGCAAGAAAAAGCTTCCGAGTGGCTGCTTGCCCGGTGCGCCGCGCGCATTTTTCCACTAGTGTGTACGCTCCTTAAAACGCGCCCATGCCGGTTTGCCGACGGTCGCAGACAGCCATTTAAAGCAGCGCGTGTGTTATGTTTAGAGGGGACGGCAGTTCGGCTGGCGCAGCGCAAACAGCTTAGCGTGACTGGCCACAAGGGACGCCCGCCGAGAATAATGGACTATAAAAGTGTGCCTAGCATCGCTTGTGGCCAGTCACTCTACGCCGCTTGCGCTGAGCCAGCCGAAATCCCGTCCCCTGTAAACTTGAAGCGCGTGCTGTCGGTTGCCGTCTTCGGAGCATGCGCAGAATGATCCCCAAAGCGTGTGCCACTTTGAACAGCTGTCTGCGACCATCGGCGGAGTGGCGTGGGCGCGTTTTTTCTTCATGCAATGCACTGTGAGTCGGCACACTTGGTGTGAAGAATGCGCGGATGGAGCAAAAAGCCATCTCGACCTCGGACCGCGTTGGCTGCATCCGGTTACGCTGGCTGCACCAGTGCGTCGAACTATAGATGTTGCTCTCGCCAACATGACGTAGTGTGTGCTCATGCTACGTCGGACTATATACACGCCTCAGCAGAGCGATTTCTTCTGGGACTTTCATTCGTTAGAATTTCGGATAACTCGAATTTTCATAGCATCCCCGCAGAATTCGAATTAATGAGCATTTACTGTAATACTCTGCAGGGCTTGAAACTGAACTCGCCAAAAGAGCAAATGCGAAAAGAATACTGCATTACAGGTGTGAATCATGCTCTATTAAAACAAAACTTGCACCACAATTCACTGCAGTGATTCTCGCCAGCCAGCGCAAACCATGGCACACTGTGTGCTCAAAGGTTCTCCACACTTAAGAAGTACCCTTTCCAACTTCGTGTTGACCTTTTGCCGCCTTCCTCATTCTGCAATATCATAGCTTTGTTCACCAGGATCATATTAAGCGAAGATTCAGGTATCTTCCGGTCCCGGGCAATGCTAGCTTTCGTAGCTCCATGTTGCTTTTCTGCTTCCTCGATGACATTCAGCTTATAGCTAAGCGCCAGAACTGCTCGCATTTGGGACATCATGCGTCATCTTTGCTCGACACAACCCAAAACTTCTCGACGATCACGACGAAGAACACGTGCGAAAAACTAAGCCTCTCGGCTCAACCTTATTGGCTATCTGCTGCTGTGAAAGTGGGAACTTGGAAACGAACAATGAGACGAGGCAGGGAAGAATGCTGCTCCGGAGTGAACCGGTCGAGCATGGTCAAGCGCTCCGCATGCGAAGGAGAGACATTGCGAGGAAAGAGGCCCGCGGCCCTTTCCTTTGGTCCGCAGTTCAATCCCGCGCTTCGTGTGGGTCGTCGTATAACGTGGGTCAGGCGTGATACCACGTCAGATAGCCGAGGTTTTTCATGTAGTGCTTCTATGGGGACATCACCGGCACTGTGCTAATCAGTCGCAACACCCAGGTCATCAGAAAACCAGGAGACGTATAACCGGTGTTCAACTCTACCTAGGCACAGGGTGCAAAAATCAGAACTGTAGCCTGGCTTGTTGGGCGGGAGTGATGGTCTGCTGTGCACTGAGCACGCAATAGGGGGAGTGCCTCTCTTCTGTCCCATTTATTAGTTCTGCTAAAAGCAAGACACAACATTTCTGCAGTGATAAATTGTTGCTGCACTAATTTCAAGTTTACTACTGGAATTTTTCCATCTCGGGCCACAGCTGCTGGGATACGCGCCATGACATGCGACTGACCCAGCTATGCTCTCCGACTGGGTCGATCGCCTGCCAGTGCGTGCACCTATGACAGACCGGTACAGGTACCCACGCTGCTCAAAACTCGTGTCACACCTACATCCTGCCCCCTCAGGCAGGTGCATAAAATCATGTCTGTGCGCGTTGCTCTGGACGTGTGAAGCCTGGGATTTAGTTCACACGGCTACTTCAATCACCTGTTAAGAAGGCTTGCATGGCTCGGTGTGGCCAAAGGTCCTTCGGCGCGAGAGATACCACCGCGGATGCGCTCGCCTGCAGCCACTCCCTGCGCTGCTGCAGTTGTAGAGCCCAGGTCGCTGTGCACCATGCGCGAGGCCACCAGACTTCCGCCAACATTGCTGCCCAGTGCTCCGTTGTTCCGCAACACGCTTGACACCAGCTCTGAGTACTGCGCGTGTTGGAATGGTGAAATGAATGCAGCGCATATCATTAAACTGAATGCACAGATGCGGACATATATAGCTCTAGACCTATTTGGGGAAATAGGAAACAGACAGTGCAAAGTACAGCTTATACTGAAGCCTCACAGTCAAATCAGCATTGAAGGGACACTGATTGCAATGCAATATTTTGGTTGGATCCAGTCACTGAAGGACATCACTGGCACGGGTCAATGATCATCGTGAGTGCGTGTTGAGCATAATGAATGTGTACATTTCCAATGGAATGCATGCATGCCACCATAATCTGCCAAGACCTACTCAAAAGCACCATGAAACAAGTAGAAGCTGTTTGCAAGAGGCAGGGACAAAGTTAGGGTTAAAATTAGCATCAGCATATTTTGCACTATAAACTTTTATTGTTTGTGGACAGTAAATTGACTGTCTGATTTATTAGTTGATGTACAAACAGGCACAATTGCTACCACCTGAGAACAAGCAGTAAATCTCACAGCCCTTTTTTCTACTCTCTGGGGAAGTATATATTACACGAGAACAATCTACCGCACCCAACTCAAGCAAAAGTACTTGAAGCATCGAACTTGGGTGTTTACGGCTTGTTTGTTGCTTTTCACACCAGCACAATACTCAAGTAGATCGTGGTTAAAAAATGAAAATGAATTCAGTGACGATTTAGTGGTAAATTCTTGCGACATGTGTGGGAAATGTGTTAGCAGGGTCCTTCAATACTTTTCTCCTGGTCATGAAACTCCCGCGTTACGCTATGGGAGAGCTTCATATAGCGCCCGCAGTTGCGGCACCGCGTCGCTGGCGTCGCTAGAAGGGCGACGGGGAAGGCGGCCGCCGCCGCCGGAAAGCGGAGTGTCGGCGCGGCGTGCTGTTGTGCGTGTTTGTTTTTTGTTTCGCCTGAACGTGTCTCTCCATGTAGTGACATCGACACTTCCTAATTCACCATAGCAGTGATTCCTAACATTTGTTGTGAGCCAGGCGGCCGCTCCGGATACAAGGGCGTCGACGAAAAAGTCTCCCTATTCTGTTTATACCAACCAACCCGGAACTACGCGACAGGTGGAAGCGAGCAATCCCGCGACAAGAGACTGCCGGGTTCTCGTTTGAATCGAAGTACTTTCGCGTGTGCGAAAAACATTTTGATGCCGGAGACATTGTTCGTGCGGACGTGTGTACAGTGAATGGAAACGTTGTGTCACTGCCACGCGATCGACCCAAACTGGTAGAAGACGCCATTCCGAGGATTTTCCAAGGCGTATCTGTGTACTTGTCCAAGCACAAAGAACGTTCGCATGCACCGAAATGGCGCCCACCTGCAAAAAGGCTGCGAGCGGTATCTTCAAACTGCGCTGAAGCCGAAGTTGCGGCTGTCGCAACTGCAGACGTCACTGATGCAGCCGAAGAAGAAATTCACGGTAAGTCTGGTGCAGACCTTTGGAGTATGCTACTTGCTCACTACGCAGGCAAACTGGCATCACTCTCATTACGATATTCGTTCTTGGTCACTCTTTGCAAATGAAGTACGAACTGTAAATCGCCTTGGCGGTGCTGATGCAGAGTGCCTAACTGAGCACGCCGTTTGCTTTGCCTCAGAGCTGCAAAGGGTGAAGGACCAACTTCGCAGTGTGAAGCAACAACTTCATTCTTGTCAGCGGAAGCTTGCAAAAGCGTAGGCGCAGGCAAATGAAAAACATGGCATACAGGAAACCATTCTAGAAGCTATTGGGCCGCGATATGCTCATTATAGATCAGTGCATCATGAAGGCAAATATGAAGTCCACAAATTCAGTGCAGTAAACGCCCATTCCTGATGTTTTTTTTTGTATAAATCGCGACAGTGTCTGTGTTTTAGAGGTTTACTTGAAGCGCGGCATTTGCAATGAACGTGCTTACTTTTTGCTTAATGACCCAAGCGAAAAAGTGATAGCGCTGACTAAAATGAAGATGGGCCACGCCCGCTCTTAAAAATGCAAGATCTCTTTCAGCATAAAGAACCTATTGCTAACCAGGTAAACCTTATAACACACACCAAAAGAACTTGCAGAGTAGCTGCGCACTGTATAGAAATGTTATAATGATTGTCTAACCATTTGATGCTAATAGGCATACATGTCTCGTTTTAAATGCAGTGAAGATCTATTATGCTGTCTGGTGCTTAAAATTTCACACTCATGTCATTCACTGAGTGATACAGCAAGATATTTGTGTTTCACATTGATACCCTGGCAGTTCTTTTGGACGATATACTACTGGAGCCGGATGATTGCATGCAAGATATCAATCGTCCGGAGTCAACGAAGGACTGCATTTTGGACTACCTTGGTGGCTAGATTGCAAGAACGTTTGCTAAAATAAGCTGCAAGGACTGCCTCCAAACACTGAGGAGCACCTCCCGAAAGCCAAGTGCTCTGACCGAAATAAAGACTAGGGGGTTTTTGGAAGTGCCATCAGACCAGCTGCTTTGCCTTCTGCAAATTGTGGACGAGCACCTAGAAGTGTGCACCGTGGACAATACATATAGCCTGTGCCAATGTGCACATGAAAATTGTTGAAGACATCCTGCTGGACGACCGTACTTCCTCGGCCAGTGTTGGCTGCGCAACACATTTTGTACGGACTACGGCTGAAGTTGTGTACTTTTTTTAATTAAGTGCCGTTTGCATTTTTTACACGCGAAAGGATCAGACTATTTCGTGATGGTGCTCATTCATCCTGCCCAGCCACAGGAGAGATGAAAGCAGTGACAAATTATTTTTCCTGGTGTTTTGTCTCATTCCCTCTATCCACCACCTTTTGCAGTCTATCAAACGCAATCTTATTGCAACCATATGTGTACTAGTGCTTGCGGCACTTTTGCATTCTTGACGCTTGCTAGTAATTACTCCCTAATAATCGTATACCATACCTCCATTCCGCCCTTTTACTAAGTAGACACTGTCGTGCAAGGGGTAGCGTGGTTAGCACAAGTCAAAATGCTATCCACAAAGACCTGCGCAAACTTGTTTTCTGTTAGGCAGAAAAAATAATACAAAAATTAGGGTCTAATTGGATTAAGAAAACTGAGTATAAAGACAAACAATAGAAACATGCAAAAAAATAATATACTAATTCAGTTTCATCGGTAAATGTTGTCTTTAATGACCTAATGACGATGGAAGCTCCGAGCTAGTTTCAATCTGGGCTGGTATTTTTATAAAAAGACTCGGGGGGTGTTTTCAGTCGACTAAGTGAAACGCCAACCTTGAACTGATGGTCACTGCGACATTAAATGTGAATGGATGAAAAAAAAAAACACTCGCGCAGGTTTGAACTGATGTTTAAATTTGTATGCGTAAATGCAAGAACTTTCGCATAGAAACCGCACGTATTGCCTATATCTAGCATGCGCAGTTCACAGCTGCTGCTGCAATTAGTGTCAAGATGACTTTATTCAGACGTACCTGTTCTGCGCGCGAAATTCCCATTGGCAGCTTCGCGATGCCCCAGAATAAACAGGCAATTAACAGGAGAATAAGCGCTGCGGACCGCCAGCACGCAGTAGGGCGCACCATATCTTCTTGCTCAAGCAACGTTAATCTGTGGGTCAGCTAGGCTTAGTCATGTTGCACTGTATAATTTAAGCACAATTTTAATCACCTAGACAGGAATCAAGAAACGTAGGTATAGGTACGAGCACAAGCGAAATTGGAACACTTGACGGGCAGCCTTGGGTGAACGATTGCTAACAATCAATGACTTGAAGTAATAAACAGCTTGCATTCTATCGTATTTGGTCAAGAGTAAGCACTGCTATGTTCAGTTAGCGGACACAGTGAAATAAAAATGTGGGCGAGGTGTTTTTAATGGCAAACATCCACGCGAACGCGCGACGGCCCTTCCAAGCGCGGCATATCGGTGCCCTTCTACTCACAGCGGCGCCTCTGGTGGCAGCTTTTGTCCCTATATGAAACTTCGGCGGGTGTTTCATGACCAGAAGAAAGTATTGAAGGACCCTGGTGTTAGCATGATCACGTCGCATCTCTTTGAGGTCCTGAAAAGTGCCAGTACACACACACACACACACACACACACACACACACACACACACACACACACACACACACACACACACACACACACACACACACACACACACACACACACACACACACACACACACACACACACACACACACACACACACACACACACACACACACACACAGGCTTTTTTCCACTTCTAATGCTTGCGCATTAAAGAAATTACCGAGTTCAGCATCTGTGGGACCGCTCTTAAACTGCAATTACTACTCTGTCACCGCAACTCACTTCAACGTTGATGCCTGAGAGTGAGTTGAGCGAGTTGAACAAGACGTTGTCTTCTCGATGGAGGACTGGCAGGCGTGTTGCTTCTGTACACACTGCAAAAAGACAGAAAGAATCACGAATAAGTGCAATGTTACACAAGTCAACTATGCTTGGAAAATCCATCCACTTCCGTGCAGCAAGATGCTAAACATCATGTCACAACAGATTGGCAACAACTGTTTCAGTAAAATTACAGTTGAAAGTCATTAATACAATCATGTTTCATTCGATTTCCCAGCACCAACGTTTGCAATCAAGAACACAAAAAATTACCCAATACAGTATACAGTTATGCTTCTTTTTTACCAGTAAGTACGTTCCTGCAAAACACAATCTTTCCGCACCAACATTCAGTACATTGCTAAACTACGATTGATAAGCATGAGTCAGCACAGCAGCGAGCGAATTGAGTGTCGTGCCGGTGCTCTCATCAACGCGATCTTAGTCGCAAAAACACAGGGAGGGCGGACTGTGCCCCGCTGCAGATGGCTTTCAAGATACAGCCGTGAGGGCAGATGCTCGCGGTGCAGAACGCGCAACACCAAAGCCACTACGCCACCATGTCAGGTGATAGGCATAATAAGCTCACTATCAGTGCCAAGAGCGCTGTCAGCTGTATGCTTTGAGAGGTTCGGTGCGGGGACGAGCCGAGTCTCGCGAAAGTGAAGTCGAGCTAAGAGTATCAACTTATGCATTACGGCTATGAGAAAAAAACCCCATATATAACGATATGTTATTCACCGGATATTGGATATAACGATGAAAATTTTGCTTCTGGGCGGCGTTTTTCATGCAGAACAATCGTGAAAATTGCGTTCCTACGTTGCCCTTAAACGAGACAAGACACGGGGCGAAAAGTTTGCCTACGTGAGTTCGTATCTGCCGCCATTACCACACAGCGCATCCCACTCGCGCCCCGATTGCGAAAGCCACGGAGAGCATTGCAAGCTGGTACAGCGTGCACAAGATGGCGCCAGCTGCTTCGCCCCCGCGTCACCGGCGGTCGCACGAGGAGAAGGCGGAAGAAAGGCGATAAGCGAAGGCGATGCCTACTCTGGCGAGGGGCTCCTGCGCTCCCTGCCGCGCTCTCTCTCTCTCAACGGAAGCAGCGGCAGGTGGGCCGCTTGAGACGAAACTGATTTTGCAAGAGGGGGGAGAAAGTGATAAGCAAGCGGCGCCTGCACGCCCTACGCTCCCTTTACAATCTCCCTCTCTCAGCGAGTGCAGAAATGCACCGCGGAAGCAGCAGGAGGTGCGCCGACAAAGCGCAAAGCTGCGTCTCTCGAGACGAAGCTGCAAATTTTGCAAGACTCGAAGTACGAGCTCGCGCAGTGGATGATATTGACGATTATGAAAACCGGGAGCGCCACGATCATGAAGGCTAGAAGCAGTGTCCATGCCGATCAACGGAAAAGGCAGGCTTCGTGTGCCACGACGAAACCCCATGGGCGAAACCAACACGGTGGTGTCCGAACTCTGGGAGCACGTCGCTACTGACGATGAAATAGGTGGTGCTTCGATGGAGGAGCTTCTGCGTGCAAATAGTGCTGCCTCGTTCTGCGAAGAGAACTCTGACACGGCGATAGTTGTCGCGATAGACGGCGGCGTTGTGCGACGGAGGCGACGACAGCAGCAGCAGTGATGACGAGATTGACAATGGCCCGTCTTTGACACCAACCCCGAGGTTCAACCAAAGTGCGACGTCGTCGATCGAGTCGCTCATTGAAATCGTGCATGCTAAATTATAGCCGCCAGTGTTCACGCAGCAGATGGACGCGATGCACACGGCGGTTGTGAATCCGAAACTTCCGCGAAAGCAAGTGCAGATTTCTATTTCAGCATGCCTAACGATTGAGACGCTATTTAGAGGTATTGTGAGCAAAATATTCATCCTTCAGCTTCTTCACCTGTACATAATCATCATCACTGTGTGCATCGTCTTCGTTCAGCGTGTGGCTCAGCCGAATAAAGGTGACGAGACAACAGCTGTGCAAAGTGGTGGAGATTGCTTTCGATCCCCTAGACCTCTACGACGTCGAGTTCCACTCGAGCTTCATTCGGGTCACCGTTTGCTCCACCTGTCCACTGCCATGACCCAAGTACTGCAACCCGAAGCCTCTGGCATCACCCCCCCTGCCCCCCAACCAGCCACCTCCGCATGAACCGTTACCGCCCCGCAGCGTGACCCCACTATATTCTCTGGTCTCCCACGCGACGACGTCGAGGACTGGCTGGAGAACAATGACCGAGTGAGTGGGTACAACCACTGGGACGACACTCAAAAACTTTGCCACGTCACCTTCTACCTGTCCCATGTTGCGAAGACGTGGTTCTTTAACCATGAGAGCGCCTTGCCTGATTGGACGACTTTCCAGCACCAAATCCGGAAGATTTTCGGAACGCCATCCATCTGTTCTGAAGTTTCAAAGCGGCAGCTCGATGCTGGGCATGCAACAACCAGGGGAGACGTACACTTCGTACATTGAAGACGTCCTTTCCCTTTGCCGCCGCGTCGACGCGGCAATGAGCGAGGCCGATCGCGTTCGACACATTTTAAAAGGCATTGGACATGTTGCGTTTAACGCACTGGCAGTTAAAAACCCCACCACCGTAGACGATGTCATCGCGACCTGCCAGCATCTGGATACACTGCAAGCCATCCAATTACAGCCCGACGTCTGTGACACGCGACCTTCTTCGGATGCCGATTTGCGCACGTTGATTCGGGCTCTGATCCGTGAAGCGCTTCAAGCACAAGGCCTGTCGTGATCTGCTGTTCCTCCAGCTCACTCTACATCCACTGGGCTACGAGACATCATCAAAGACGAGCTGTCTTCCTTGGTTTACGCTGTACGCCCTGACCCTCCGACGCCACCAAATCCGCCAGCCACGTACGCCCAAGTTGCTGCCATGCAACCTTCCGTCGCTCAGCGTGCCCTTCCGGTTCCTCAGAACGACGTCCCAGCCTTTACACCCCGTTCACCTGTACCTGCCACCGGTGGCACACGTGGCCCAGGTTGACCTCCCTCGATTAAGGGGGCAGAGTTCACCTGTACCTGCATTTTATGGCCCCTGGTGCTCCTCTCGCCCAATCTGTTATTATTGTGGCATTCGAGGCCACATCTTGCAGTTTTGTCGAAAGCGCCAGCAGGACGAACGCCACGGCTACGATGCTTACGAGAGGGATCTGGTGTCCTTTCCGAGCCCATACCAGAGCTGCCCTTCAACACGTTCCTTCTCCCCACCCGCTCCACCTGACGCTCCTCGTAAGCAAAATATTCATCCTTCATCTTCTTCACCTGTACATAATCATCGTCACTGTGCGCGTCGTCTTCGTTCAGCGCGTGGCTCAGCCGAATAAAGGCGACGAGACAACAGCTGTGCTGCTGCCTTACAGTATAAATAAAAGTTTTATTTTTCACGGCCTACTTTCTACAATGTCCATATTTTTTATCGCAAGTGGCAGTTTCGGTTTTGGGACTGCAAAGGTATTTTCGTAATTTCTTTGGCAGTCCAGATATAGCGATTATCGGTTATAACGATCGGATTTCTCGTTTTTCCCGATATCGTTATAAGTGGACTGCACTGAACCACTACGAGGTCCACAGAACCCTTCCGACTAGCCTCCCATTTAAAGGGGGCCTCCCGCTGGTCTCGCCATCCACAAATTGCCATCTCGCCGAGCTGCGGTGGAGTTTCCCAGCTCCTCGGCCATCAAAATTGCTTGTGATGATGTGGATAGTGGCGTGCGGTGGCGAGAAGACCTGCTTGGAATGACGATTGTGTTGTGGCTACAAGAAGAGGATTGGTGATGATGGTAATGGAAGATGACGACACGTGCCACGAACGAAGAAGCTACACGAGAGCACGCAGAGCGTGAGAGCGAGCGGCAGCCTCGAACGCAAGCTCGCAAAACGGCGGCTCCAGGCTCGGGTACCGGTGACCGGGTACCCTGCTACCGTGCGGACATGGTCGGGGATCCAGTTCGTGGCTGGGCTTTCCTGTGCGCCAGCGGCCTGCTGTGATAGCGGCCTGGTGCAGTGCTTCCTGCTGGGACCGGGACACCTGAGCTACCAGCCTGCTGAGCGAACCTGAGGAGTGGCGACCGGGCGTCCTGCTACCGTGCGGACCTGGTCGTGGATCCCGCTCGTGGCTCTGCTCTCCTGTGTACCAGCGGCCTGCTGTGATAGCGGCCTGGTGCAGTGATTCCTGCTGGCCACCGGGGCGTTGCAGGTCAGGCATTACTGGCCAGTACAGCAGTGGCCTGGTGCTCTACCGACCTGCTGTTTTCTCCTGCTTCCACGTCGCGACAAGGAGCGGCGTGGTGCGACAAGTTGCGGCGCGACAGCAGCGATGTAGCCACAACAGCGCTCTACCGTCACAACCACCGTCACGGGCACCGTAACGACGATGCATACGGGCGAGTGCTAGGCACGTGTTTTATATGGAAGGACAACTTCCAAACTATAGCCCACGTACATGTGTCTGTAAATTGTCTGTATCGTGTTAGCGTGTCTGTTTAAAGTCTGTGTTTCGTGTAAAAAGCTCCCGAGTGCCGTGTCATTATTAAAAGGATCCTGGGCCCAACTGGAAACCGGCGAGTTTGTCGTTTCCTCATCACATTGCTCCTCTCTCGATGTACGTGTCCCACCGAACGTGCTGCATGGCCATAAAGTTGCGAATGAACAAAGTCGAAGCGCGAAAGGCCGCAGGGTACTGCAGCGAAAATGGCGTTTATTTTAACAAAAAGCAATTTTTGACTTCGGTCGACTTGTATGTGGATTGCATAGTACAGGTTGTCAACGTAATGCTAAAAACCACAGGATTTAGAACATCTGCTTTAAAATAGTCAATTTTGCCATTAATTGCATGTAATGTGAGGGTTCAGTTCAAGCAACGAAAATCATGACAAAACTCATTACAGTCGAGTAAATGCGGTACATATTCAAGGAGAAAACTTGCTCCAGAGGCAAGCGTGATATGCTGCACTAATTTACTTATCTAGTAACAATGCTCATTCAAATATGACAAGTTCGATCTGGCCTCTTGGGACCCAAGCCTGACATTTGGCCCTCCTACCACAGACTTCTATAGTGAAGAAAGGCCCAACACAGTCAAAGCACACCAAACAATTTTGGGGAGCTTCTCGTAAGAGAATGGGAGGTGGGGGAGGCTTGGACATAAGATCACAAGTGCACCAAGTGCCTTCAATCGTGTGGCCTATTCATGGCAACGCAAATGCATCAAGGTTAGCCTAAGTTGGAGAGCATTGGTCAAAGCAATGACAGAACGGAACTGCACGAGGCAGCTGGAGCACTGACCACGTTCCTTGAGGTTGTTGATGAACGCAGTGGATCCCTCGGGTGGCACCCAGTGGGGATTGGTCAGCTGAGCAGGAAAAAGAATTTATTTATTCATACAAATACCTACAGAGCAGCAAGTGAGAACCAGTGCTTCTCTCCTGGCATGCTTCCTTAATAAGCTAGACTACATGCACCCGTTAAGGTGCCGTTTACATTGTTGAGTACATCTCCCATTTTGCCTTTATGTGAAAGAAGCAAAACTTGAGGGTACAGCATTTAGCTTGCTTATCAAGCATTGCATGACAATTTGTACCAGTTTCAGTGTGACTATCTGCACTTCACCGAAAATCGGGCAACAACACTCCATTGTGGCTCAACGAATGGCTAGAACCTGTTTTCTTCATTTCACAAACACAGGTCCCATTTTTCTTGTTTTTTTTTTTTAAGACGAGCAGGTAGGTTAAAAAAAATATTTAAGTTGCCCCCTCGCTTTTCACATATGAACTTGAAGCTACTGCAGTGTTACGTGTACATTTGTGCATACATACTGCAAGAAATACAGACTGCAACAGCATGGTAATACTCTGACATGAACATAAGTTATACAAAGTCATACAAAGGGGTGCCTCAAAAGGATAAAGGCCCACCGTGAAGTGCATGAGAGAGAGCTCAGTTTTTCCGTGCTGCGCCTGCCGCTGTTCGGGCTGCGGTTCAACAATGGAGGCTGCTCCCGCCCCACCGTGGTCGTCGTCCTCACCACCATCATCGGGCCTCCACTGCACAGAGAAAAAACAGGGTACAGCCACAATGTACCAGAGCTCTCGGACACCTCAGTCATTCGGTGTGGTTATTTAAAGGTTTTGTAACCAGCGCTCTTTCAACAATGAAGGCACTATGAAACGCCACCTCTAAGGATAAACACACAGCTGCAAACACTTTGAAGTGTGTTGCGTTACTTCACTGCTGCAGCCAAAGACCAGCCCATTTCTGAATCATTCTCAACTGACACACAGAAGGTAAATGATCAAAGTAGGTACAATTGAACACCAGAAATTTCAAATGAAAACTAAACATTGCATCCTTAATATCTGCACTTAATATCAAGTACTGGGTACTTTTTAAATATTCACAAGTGCATACATAAGCACTCGCTTTCATTTTTTTGCAAGTTCCATTAACATGAATTCGTGTTTGTTACTAACAGTGCCTGCAATTTCTTTGCAGGCACTGTTAGTACATTGTAGACACCGTTTTTCCAACTCACCTGATGAGCACCTTCTCAGGTGAAGAAGTCCCATCATGAAATGCATTACAGATTGACAGGGCCCAAGGCACAATAGCAGATGACCCATCAGATGCTAACACCATTCTCCCACTACACTTGTTCGCAATAATTTTTGAAGCCAACCTCCAGGAATTGTCACGCGACAAGTTCACCACATGATGGCTTGCATATGGACAATCGACACAAGGGCAATGTCCATATTCCATTCCCCTTACGGGTGCCAGCACACGCACGAATGCGCATGCACAACCATAATAGAGACACACAAGGGAGCAATTAACAAAATCGATAATTAGTTTGTATTTAAGAAGTATACACACTAACCCTTAACTATAAGGTGCTTGCAAAATATTTGCGGTTGCAATTGAATTGTAGGTTGCAATACCACCAATAATTCAAATTGATATTCATATCTGGCAGTTATTAATTCAAGAATCACATGAAGTAACAACAGCAATCTTACGTTCCCAGTAACATTTTAATGCTATAATCTAGTTATTTGCGCTGACACGAGCATGATTAAGAAAGGACTTTTATGTAGGTGGCAAACTTCCATGGAATTAAAATGTTGTGGATGAGAAACACAGTCAGCTTGCATACTTTAACACAAGACAAAAGGCTTGCATCAGGTTTTAAGATTACCAGCAAGTTAGATAAAAGGTATGCAATATGGAATAAATTCACTACCATTAGTTTATTTTCGTTAATGTTGTGCCCTGAATGTTCCAATTTGTACTAGATTTGATGCCATTTTTATTCTAATTTCAATTTCACTCAATTTCATAATCCAATCAATGTTCAGCTCCAAAATTTGCAATTAGCATTGCTGGTGCAGTTCCAATTAACAGTGCAGCTCCCCTCAACCAGTGATTGCAAGCAACATGTGCTACAAGCCCCTTACCTGCGGGCTTCCGTGCTTGCGAACATCCATGAGGGCGAAGGAGCAGACGTCGCCAACGCCCACCACCTCCACAGTGAAGTTGCGCAGGAAGTCCACAAGCTCAAGCGCTCGAGGCCGCATGGCGAAGATGAGCACCAGAGGGGTGACCACCGGGCTGACCACTTCCTCCAGAATGCGCATCTGTGGTGGAAATGACACCACAGTGGTGCCTCATAACTCAGGAAGGTATAACACTGGCAGAAGGCACCAAAACTTGCCCCTCCATCAGCTTGCAATTCCAGAAACAACCAGAAAAAAAGAAAAAGCCACTTTGTCCCCCTTAATTTGGCAGCCTTGGTGTCATAAGGTAACATACGAGGTTTCATTGGCCAGTCGCCTCCTCTCAAGTTCACAGAACTACAGAATGACTGCAGTCGAAAAGATGTTTGACATTCGCTGCCATGTCTTTGAGTGGTGCTGGCTAACACTCTCGAGCCAGGTTTAGCACACGTACACAAACAACCAAGAAAGCTGGCGAGGTGACAGCTGCTGATACAGCTCAATTGGTACTAGATCATCGCACACATTGTGGAGGTTTGGTTACCACTGGTGGCAAGTCTGTCTTTTGGTCTACTTTCATGCCCCAATTATACATTTCAATTAAAGGAACTTCATTCCCACCACACACTTCCCTTGGCTTCATTGCCTGTAGGATTTTCTGTGGTTGTAGCTAAAAAAAATCTAGCCCTTCTCACTCGGCAACTTATCAGTTTCCTTTCACTTAAACTATTGCACAGAGTTTGCACTTACGGCCTTGTACTGGAACAAGTGGGCGAACTGATCCCGCACGACAGTCGTGTGGCACAGGCCCTTCCAGTGGTCGGGCATGTAGTGAATCTGGGCAAGAATGCTGGTCATGAGCCGCTCGGGACGCCAGACCAGGTTCTCGTCGGGGATGAGGTTTCGGGAGATGGCCACGACGATGCCAAGCACCGTGACGATCATTAGCACGTGCTCTACGGAGAGCACGTCCTCGTCGATCACTGTCAGTAGCAGCAGCACCGCCAGCGGTGCCCCCGCAAAGAATGTCACACTCCTGCATGTGCCCCACAGAAGCGTTTGGAAGGGCTGGTCGCTCGACAGAATCTCAAAACCAAGGGGCAAGTCATGAAACAACACGCTGTTCACAGTCGCGACAAAGCTTGTGCAGTTGATATCTACGGCATCAATTGTTTGGTCAGGCAGCGTGTAAGGGAAAGGGTTAGGGTGCATGTAGAAGTAAAGGCCTTCGTTGCTGACCATGTCAAGAGTCTGCAACATTTCACGTACTGACTCCTGGTTACACTGAACTGTAAGAAACTGTGTCAGTTTAAGACAGTCTATTCCGACACTGTCTGTTCTGATAAACAAAGCATCGATTGACATTCCGGAACACAAAGGAAATGGCATGAAAAAAAAGACAAATAGCCGAGAACAGACAATCAGGCTCACGGCAATGATAGCCAGTAGCACTCACTTTGCAAGGATGATCACAATGTGAGAAGAGAAGATGCTCATGTACTGGCAGGCAGGTCGGTAGCCACGGCATAACCTGAAAGAAACAGGCCCAGCTTTTATGCACGCCTCTCACTGCTTGGCTTATCAGTGATTGAAAAGCTTTCCCCAAGCTGCCAACACATCTGCCCACACACTTGGTGTGCACATAATAACAGCCAAGTGCCTAATAAAGAGATGAATTATTATGCCGGCAATTGACTGTTTCACGGGATTTAAAGTCCAAAAGTAACAAGAGGGGCTCAGAGAGAAAAGTTCAAGACTCTGGATTAATTAAAAGGAAGCTTTTGCTCGAGGACTCCCGTCTTAACATTTTGGGATGGAGAAACCATTTCTTTCGGCAACCACTACACTGAACATGATGAGGTCTCTTGCATTACAAAAACGAAAGCAGTTAAAATCCAGTTAATGGTGAAAGCCAAATTTTTATTTAGGCTGTCAATTTTTAATAAATAACTCTACAAGATCGCAAAATTAAAAAAAAAAAAAAAAACTGAGCTATCACGTTTGCACCTCTAACTCGGCAATAAGAAAACGATATCACAGTTATGTGAACTGCACATAATAGTCCATCTAAAGCAGACAAAATATACCGCTAATATGAGAGTAAGATTTCCACAAAATGCTAGTAAACAATGTATTAAGTTCACTCAAACTGTAAATTCAAGTACCAAATTTGTCCACTTTAGATGCTCTAACGGATGCAGTCGACAAAAATGCGATATCTATTTTTTCAGCAGAGTTAGATTTGTAAACTTCATGCTTCCATTTATAGTGGAATCTCGTTGATACGATCCTTGCAGGAACCGGAAAATAAAGAGTGTCATGCGAAAATCGTATCATTCCAACCCAACCAAATCTTATCGAAATTCCACTGTATATTGATGGGTTCCAGTTTTTGAAAATTCTTGTAAAAATTCGTCCTAGTCAAAACTCTGCTCCCTACAGTCATTAGAATTTAACTTTCTCCCTCAAATGCAACAAATTCCATGGTCCAGCATATTCTCGGAGTCTCTTACGCGCGTTTCTGTTTTATGTGTACTTGAAAAGGCAGCATCGGTGTTGGCTCCGAGCTAAAGCTTCCTCTTAAACCACATCCGACCACCTTGGCTTCTTTGTCATGCACTTCAAACTACAAATGCTAGCACTTTTTTTGAAATTCGACTTCATCAACGTGTAGCCACATTGAGTAATCAAACAAGCAACATGTCGAAACATATTATATACCTGGTGTTAAGTTCGTGGTCGAGCTCGTTGAAGTGCCGCAGGAAGAGGCGCCCGTAAGGAGACCACGTGCGCAGACCGAGCACACCTGGCTCCCGCTTGATGAGATCAGTGTAGCTATAGAAGAAGTACATCACCTGCCAGGCCAGCACCAGCGGAAGCAGCACCAGGTTCACCAGACCCACCCACAGGATGCGCCTGCAACAGCCAACACCAGCACACAAGGCTGAGAAAGCAACTCGTTGCTCTGGGCTACTTGGGGTTGCCATGCTTAATAAACCATATTTATAATTTACCAAATTCTAGCGCACCTCTTTTTTGATTTTTAAACAAAGAAGGGTCTGAAAATTTTGCGTGCACTACATTTAGCTATGAAAAAATCTGCATTTGTGTCATTGGCAACAGCCCACCTTAACGTCAGTATCACTGTCATTGCAAGATGGTAAAAAGTTATTGCACGGGTTGGCATCAATGAAACGCCACTTTCCTTATTATGAAAGCTAATTCAAAAGATTGGTAAGTGCAACTAAATTAACATACTGTGAAGGAGAACTCTGAAGGTTTCATACTATTCATATTGTAAACCTTGGAAGTGCGGTCCCCTTCTGTCCTGTCGTAAAATTGGAAGCTAATTAAATTTGGGTGCATATTTTCTTTCTTTGAACCTATAAAAACTGGCTGTACATTATAATTGAGCAAATATGACCCACGAGTTTTACAGCGAAGCTATCATGTTTGTAGGCTGCGTGTAAGTCGTACTTCACGCATTTTTTTTCTGCAATTTACTTTTAAACATTAATTTATTTCAATGAGGCACTTGCACTTGGCGGACGGTCTAGAAGAATGAGGATGTATGCTGCACTTCCGCAGACGTGCGTGCGCTAGTGACGTGCATTGCTTATGGTGGTGATGCTTGTGTAATGTCGTCAAACGTCCGCACCAGCTTCACTGTACATCCACATTCACAGGGTGGATTGGAGGCAGATATTTTTTTTTAATGAAAGGCAAATGGTGACAGCAAGCACACTTATGAGCATGTGTGTCAACACAAGATTGCCGAGGGTTATGGTGTGTGAAAAGTTTTGTTTGTCCTTTTTTGTTTTATTCTTGTACGTCTACTGCACGGTGTCAGTACCATTCAAGACCAGTGCAAATATCATGCACAAAAGAAATAAACCTCAGTTTAGATTAGCGCTTGCATGTGTGCACCAGCGTGCTTTCATCCTTAGCCTATTTGCACTAGTGAGGCGAGAGCTACTGGTCGCAGATCAGCAGAATGCAGCTTCACTCGATCTCCAGACCATCTCACTCAAGCACTGCGCGCACCAAAATTAAATCGCAGTGTGGCTCCAAGCTGCAAAATCCGACAAAATCTCAACACAGGTGAAGTGTTCACCTCACGGCATGCTGGTGTGCACACATTGCTCCTCCAAGTTCCTCAGCAGCAACTGTACACTGGTCACCAGAAGACAAGCATTGAACTTAACATGGCCCACTGTGTTTCTCACAGCAAACTTGTACAGTAAAAACCTTTCAACCTTCGTTAATTCAGAAATCTTATAGTTCGGACCTGTCCTGTGGTTCTGGCACGCATATGCATTATTTAATGATCTTAGTCTCGTTATTTCACTTATTTTGTTGTGCACTGATTAATTAAGTACAGTGGAATCTCGATGATACGAATCTCACAGGGTCACGAAAAATATTCGTATTAGCCGAAAGTCGTATCACCAAAACACAATTTGTGGGGATGCGGGACTCTCGCGCGTCTCCTGTAATCCGGCTTCACCGCGTAGCTAAGTGCCGACGGTGGTTGCGGCGCGTTGGGAGAGATGGCGCTAGTGTCGCGATGCTAACGCGGGGTCACTTGGGAGAAAAAGGTCGGAGGCGCTTTTTTTTTGGGTTGGGATCGGCGACCAACACGCACGAACGCTTCGCGCGTGCGCCGTCGCGCGAGGCTTAGAGCGGGACACCGGTATGGACGAACACGGATCGTTCGAGCACGCCACCGTTCGCGTGACTGTACACGTGAACGACTAGGCGATGGTGTCATAGCATGGGGCGAACGTATTCGCTCGCTATCGGGTCGCGGTGAGTCGGACTTCCTTGATTTGTCGTGCGCCCGTGTGAACGTTCTATTGGTTGTAATTCGGCTAGTATGTATTAGTGTATGAAAGGTGCAATAAATGCCCTTTTGATTGTTTGCACTACTATGTGTCGTTCCTTTGTCCCAAGAGCACATGTGAGACCCCACAAATTAAAACTAGCTAAATTAAAGGGGGACGCGGGGATCAGATCGCAAAAATAGCTAGAAAAATCGATTTTTGAAAACCACGCGTTTGGGTATCTGCAATGCCTACTCTACACTGTATAAAAATGGTTTGGCTGAAAACGCACTAAAAGTGTCCAAAAAAGTTTAATTCGTAAGTGCGCAGAGCGAGAAAACAGCTTTAAATCACGCAAAATCACCGCAGTTTGCAGAGACATATCTCGTAATTTCCCGCCACTGAGTGCCGCCATCTTGGTATCATTCGAAAGCTCAAAGTTTCGCCATTTCGCTTCTCAATTCGTCCGTCGTCGCCATCTTGTAACAAACGCACAAACAAAAAACAAGCGCGGGTCTGCGATAGGTAGTCACACGGGCCCTCCGATGAAAGCGGGCCTCCGATTGACTGCCGTGCTGAAAGGCGTCTCTCCATTGGTTGCTGCAGTTGTCTGCTTCGTAAAGATGGCAACCGCAGTTGTCTGCTTCGTAAACCACGCCGGCGTCTTCACGTGACACACAGAATTCGGATTACTGAGAGCTCCCAAGTTAGTGATGGATCGTCGCTCGTTGGTGAATAAACTTTGGACGAAGCACGCCTTCAGAATACGGAAGCGCAAGCCTCCTACGGCAAGAAAAATACGGCGATTAGCGGGAGAAGCGTAGGAGCACCCGACTGAACGAGCGCAACCTTGCACCGTGGATTACGTGCCGCGCTATCTTGCACCGTGTGACTCCAGCAGCGAAACCGACAATAGCTCTGTGCCATCGGCACCGATAACGTAGGAAGACGCGCCAACAGAGGTTCCCGAGCCTCGGCGTACGGCTGCGCGAATCAGCCGAGATCGTATCTCGGTAGACATAGCTCGCTGCGACTAGGCAAAATGGCGCAAACAAAGAACGTGGCCCGAAGCACGGCCGCCACTCCGTCCGATGGCACGCGGAAAAGGAGGAAAAGCACAAAAGCAACAAAAGTGCCACCGCTTCAAACTCTTCGCGCCCAGTCGCGGCCTCCGTGCTGTCTGGCGCCACGTCCGCGCCAAAAGAAAAAGGGAGAAAGCGCGTGACTGCGCGCTGTTCTCTTTCGCGGCCGTCGGTGGGGCGGCGTTTATTCGTATCAACCGACACGAGTCGAAAATCTATTTGTAACAACCGTTTTCTAGCACGTTGCACAGTAATGGGACTCGGCCGGGACCGCAGAAATATTCGTATCATCCGGAAATTCGTATTAGCCATGATCGTATCATCGAGATTCCACTGTATAAACCGCATGCACACGATGTTGCACGCGACTGCGACAAGCGACGCGATGGGGATGGCTGTCGCGGTCACTCGTCGCCTACAAGTCATGCGAGCGACGAGACGAGCGACGACTTTGAGCGACGTCTCCCCGGTGTTGCCGGTATAAGGGCAGCAAATACTCGCCGAAACTGGCGTGACGCTTGCTCTATTAATTTAAGTTCGTGTGTTTTAGTGTAAAGAGCAGCATAAATATTTCTAAAGGTCTTGCACTGTTATCCTGGCACGTATCAAAATCTAGTCGTTTGCTTGTTCCGTGGTAGTGCTTGCCTCATGTATATCCAGTTCTGGCTTCGCGCTATTGGCTAGTCGCTCATAGCACTTCCGGGCGACGAGTGACGAATTCTAGATTTCTAGAACCGAGTGATTGAGCGAAAAGACTGAGTGATCTGTTTATGTGACGGTCTGTTTCGTCACTCGAAGTCGCTCGTCGCGCACAAAATCGCTCTCATTCGGTTTCGGCTTTAATGCATAAGAGATGGAGAAAGAGAGAGAGAAATAAGAGATGGAGAAAGAGCGAGAGAGAAATAAGAGATGGAGAAAGAGAGATAGGAGAGAGATAGAAAGAGAGAGAAAAACCAAGCACGGAGTGCCACAAGAGAGCAAAGCAGCACGGGTTGTGCTAGCGTCCAATCAAAACAAAGCATTGGAGTTCGCATTGCCATGGTCGTCGGCGGGAACCATACAGGAATCGCAAGAATGCTTTGTGCCTCATTCTTACGTTTAGCACTGTGCATGACACCGTGTTGGTCATGTGCCTTCGGGACTGCGTGGTCGCCATCTGTGGTCACGACAACAGCGAACATGGATTCATCTGCAGTAGATGAGGCTGCCAGAAATACCAGTTGCTAAAAATACAAGACCTGGTCAATGAAGGGCCACCCGTGCCGTAACTTGCCTGGACAGCTGCTGTGCCAGGAGGTCCCGGTTAGCAGGCCGCTTGTACTGCTCCCGCAAGTGCCAGGTGTTCTCAAAGGGCGCACCCGGGAACCAGAAGAGGATGAGCTCGAGGTTGTACTTGAGCCCCTGGGTGAGATACACCACGGAGCCGAGCAGGGGCAACGTGAAGTGAAGTGGCAGCACATCCTTGTTCACCAGTGCCACCATGTAGTTCTTGTAGCGAAGGATGCGGTTGTAGATGTCTGCGTTAAGAAATCACGCCTGTCAGCACAGCAGGCAGTCACCTGAAACTTGATCAGTATTCTTTGTCAATCACTTTTGGTGCTATCGCTTTCTGCAGACACCGATAGGTTAAGTCAGCTGGCAGAACGGCTGTTGCTCTTGTGAGGTGCAGCGCAAGACGCCATGAAAAAGTGAAAGCACTCCCGAAAGTGATTGACCAGAAATACGGCCTCTTATCAGGAGTCTTACAACAGGTTTCAATTGCTAATTCTGCTTTTGGTAACCATCAGCAAGAAAAGCACGGGGAAATTGAGGTGGTTGTTGCTTGCAGGAGGACGTCAATATTTTTTTTTTCATATGCAGTCACTGATCACTTATTAACCCTTTATTTACAAATGTTGCCTACAGGCAACATACCAGAACTTGCAGCAATAATCCAGGACTACACCCAGGAGAACGCTTTGAGCGCTTCCACATACAGTCGAACCCACTTATAGTAACAATATTTAAGTGCCACGAAAATTCCATTGTTATAACTGGGTTGCATGAAAAAAATAAGAAGACAACTGCTGTGAGAACACTACAATGGCGGGGAGGCCAGTGCCCCTCCACGCCACCTTCCTCCATCTGCTTCTGATTGTGTTGACTCATTCAACCGTTTACTGCGCAGTCTGATGGCATGTAACAAGCCACGGCTGTCGGTGTTCAAGAATGGCACTGGTATAGTAAAACCGCATTAACTCGCATTTCACGGGACCGCAAAAAATGTCCGAATTAATCGAATGTCACATTATCGCAGGGTATGAAGAAAATCATTAAAAAAAAAAAAGCGCTTCCAACATCAACACATTCAGATTTACTAAATGAATCAGCAGAATCCTGTTCCTATTCTGCACAAAGGCAGTGCGGAAGCTACAATTCTCATCACTGATTAAGGCTCGCAGCAGCGAAGGCCTCGCGACTTCTTTCACAGCACAGCCGCAGCGCGCGTCTTCATCTGATCATCTGATACCCCTTTTTCACTACCACACGCATTACCAGATTATATTTTTGTCAGGTTGCCACCCATCGCGAAGTAGACGGTTCTCTTCATCCTCGGCAGCTTTGGTGCGTGCCGAGTAAAAACAAAACTATTGTTTGCCGCAACCGCGGCCGCTGTCGACACGATCATGGACGGCAACCTTGCAGTTCTGAAGGCACGTGACCGATGCACACACTGAGTCAAAACGAAATTACAGTTTGGTGCAACGGCGGACAAAACTGCGGTCGCTATCTACGCTGTCATGGATGGAGACTACTCAGTTATGAAGGCATACGGCCATACAGTTTCTCACTATATTACCTAGAGGGAAAACTGGCGCTGCTGCGCTGTGGTATCCATGGGAATGCTGGTATATTGTGACTTCGGATTGGCATCGTTCATGGAGAGCCAGAACGCCTTGAAGATGCGCCTGGCTAGCAGTGTTCCGTCTGTCACAATGATTAATTTCCTGCTAAAACAGCACGTAAGAACTGATTTATCTTTATTATTACACAAAAACATGTTTTGTTTAATTTTGAGGACTTCACTATGAATGCACAATTATATGAAACGTAAAAAGTATCAGCTGGTCGCTAAAGTTGGAGGGCAGACGACAAGATTATCGCTCGCTTTGGAACAACTTGTCTGTTCTTGCTTTTCTTCGGTTGATTCTGCATTGTAGGTGAGTAAACTTTATTGAGAGATATAATATGGGTGGATGAAAGCCTTTTATGTAGATTTTACTTTAAGAAGGCATTATTTGTGTAGCCATATCCACGTTTTAGACGAAGCCTTGTTCAACACCAGCCAACACAAGCCTCACAGACACATATCCCGTCATTCCCATGAGGGCACGGCGCCCTTTAAGAAACTCGCATAGACGGTGGCACCAGTTTACCCTCTGGGTATTAAAGTGAGAAACTCTATGCATACGGCCTACACGCGTACTGAGTAAAAATGAAACTACCGTTTGCCGCAACCGCTGCGGACGAAATCGCGGCCGCTATTGACGCGATGAAGGATGGCGACTGCGCAGTCATGAAGGCACGTGGCCAACGCGGTGCTATGCGCAACGGTAAAAGGAAGAATAATTGGTTTAAAGGCACAAATAGGCACGAAGCATTCCGGCGTTGCTGTCATTCCAGTACACTTTTGTCGCACATTTGCGGCGCTTCGCCAGCCCAGCGCTATCAAGCACAGTTGGCACGGTCCATTCGTGTTTCGGAGGGTGGTGTGGCGTAGAGCTGTGGGCGCAGCCCATTCGTGTTTGGAGGGGTGGAAGGGCAATGGGTGAGAGGCGCGCAAGGCTAGCGATGTGGAGCATGGAAAACTGCATGCGGTGGCGTGCAACGGCTCAAAGTTATTTTTTCTTTTCAAGGGGTTGAGTTCCATTCCCTTTCGGCATGGACACCCGGTAGCCAGACTTCATCGTTAAAACCAATAATGGGGCATGGGGGCATTGTAGTAAGCAGGTTATTTCACCATAGAAAACATACAAAAGTTGACGGTGCAGCAGCTTCTCACTGTTATAACCGATATATTGTTAAAACAGGTACAAGTGGGCTCGACTGTACTGCCCAAATATTGCTGAAAGAATTGGGCACAAAAATAACTGCAAAAATAGACATCCTACGAGTTTTTCTTGCACAGTTGTTTTATTTTGCAGCGCCCACAACTACTGAAATAGTTTTAGACCGGAACGGCTAGGAAGTGGGTAGAAGTTTCTGGTCTCAAAGGGTTAAACTTGACACAATGCTGCTGAAATCAAAGAATGAGTCCAAATTCGTAAGCTTTACAGGAAACTAGAAAGAGTTGGAAGGTATGTGATTTTATGGCGCTTGAAGCTGGATGTGAAGAAGCAGTGCCCTCTTAAGATGCCACTGTGTCTATAACATAAGACTACTGTTCGAGAGCTTTCAAATGCCTGAAGTGGCACTTGGCAAGATCATGCAGAGGCACGCTTTTAAGACTCCACGAAAAATGCTGGGGGAACCCACCAAGCTCAGTCAGTTCCTGTTTGTGGATGCACATCTGCTGGTCCTTCTGCACTTCTAACACCCTCCGCTGCACCTCGTGCCATGTCATGTTGTCCAGGTCGCTCTGCATGGCAGGGTCACAATGGCAGCTTTTGTTACATGGCACAGAGGCTCCACAAATGGGGACAAGAAAAGGTAGAAACTGGAGCCACCGAAATACTTACTGACCCTCCAAAAACTTCCCTGGCCATCACACCCTGCCTGCAGCAACAATGGCAAGCTTTTTATGAACACTGGACTCTCGAGATTTTCAAAGCAATGGTCATCCATCAGAGCCGTTACGTATAAGCACATTTATAATGACGCTGGCTAGCCAGGAACTGCTTATCCGAATGCTTAAGGAGAAACGTCGCATTGACTTGTGAAATCTCGCCAGTAATTCAACAATTTTTGGTAATCATTCTTTTTGTACACAGTAGACAATCAGCTTTTTTTCGGAAAGGCTAGCCTGAGTGCTTGTGGTCCCTACTGCAAGCTCCCCCATATAAATGTGAAATAGCAACAAAAAATTTGGATGGCACGAAATTGTTCGTTCCAACTTTCTGAATAAAATCTGGAGGTACTGCATCTCAAGTATGGCGGTTACAAACAAAAGAACTAGCTGCATCTCTTGTAGCAGGGCAAGTATGCAGCTTTTCTGGTGCTGTCAAGGTGACAAGCAGGCGTAAGAATAAAGCAATTTATTGTGTTTATCAGGTGAGGTTTCCCCCCTCCCCCCTCAAATTCTTAGCCTCATATCCCCAGATGCTGGCACTGGCACTACCAGATGGTCCAAGAATGCCAGGGTGACAGTGTTTACACAGTATTGCTAATATGGTATGGTCACAATGAACACTGGAGTTCCTGCTCCTGTGCCTATATTTACATTCCATGATCTGAAGCACTACTCCAGCATTGCGCAGTGCCACTTCAATTAAATTTTCCACGAATAAACAATTAAATTCTTAGTTTTTACATGCAAAAACCATCATATAATTATGAGGCACGTCATAGTGGATAAATTTCGACTACTTGGGGTGTATATCATGCACCCAATGCATGATATACAGGTCGTTTTGCATTTCATCCCCATCGAAGTGAGGCCGGGATTTGATCCCGCGACCTCGGGCTTAGAGCAACGTCAAGCCACCACCACGGTGAGTGCTATACACGATGAGCTGGGCTTGCAGGTTCAGACTGTTATCGCTTACAGACTGTTCACATCTCTACTTTGACTCTAGTAGTTTCATTCCCAAGAAGCTTCTACTGATGCCTCAATTCTGTGCGAGAAAGCACGACCGTGCAGTTGTTTACAGTGACAGAAACGAATAAGTTATACAGTATAGACCACTTATAACATAACCGCTTATAGTGCAGAACCAGATATAATACGGTCTTTTCAGACTCCCGTTAATTTTCCCATAGCACGCTATGTATATGCGTATCGCTTATAGTGCAGTTGCGGGACACGAAATGTCGGTTACAGTGCGGCTGCCTGGAAGTTCAGCAGTCAACCTGTGGGGATGCGAGACTCTCGCACGTCCCCTGATGTTTTCCTCGCATAGCTCGCGCCTCCTGTAATCCGGCTTCTCCGTGTGGCTAAGCGCCGGAGGCAGTCGTAGTGGTTGCGGCGCATTGTGAGAGATGGCGCGAGTGTTGCGATGCTAACACCACCGCACGGCGGGGTGACTTGGGAGCGAAAGGTCAAAGGCGCTTTCTCTTCGGGTTGGGATCGGTGAGTGTTGCTGACATTCCGCGCGTGCGCCGATCCACGCTTCGCGAGACCGTCTCGCGAGGCTTGGAGCAGGACACTGGTATGGACGAACATGGATCATTTGAACTCGCCACCGTTCGCGTGACCGTACATGGGAACGACTAGGCGATGGTGTCATAGCATGGGGTGAACATATTCGCTCGCTATCCGGTCGTGGCGAGTCGGACTGCCCTGATTTGTCGCGCGCCCATGTGAATGTTCTATGCATAGTAATTCGGCTAGCTTGCATTAGTGTACGAAAGGTGCAATAAATGTCCTTTTGACTGTTTGCACTAGTGTGCTGTCGTTCCTTTGACCCAAGAGCACGTGTGAGACCCCACATTTGGCTGCCCAACGTTGACCTCTTGAGACATCGGACGATAATTTTGACAGTTTTGCTCGGTACGAGACAACCTTTGTTTGAACCGAAGCGTATTCCTAGCGTGGATTTTGATCGCTAGCGTCGGCGTTGTGCTTTCTTGAGGGAGGCGACGGTTGCTGTAGCGTGTTTGAACTTTTCAACATGCTAAGCCTTTTCGCGAGCGTTTTGAAGTGGGCGACCATGTGGGCGACGCGCATACAGAATTCCTCTCCCTTGCACTACTCTAGTGTTTGTCGAGTGCGTTGAGTGTAAGCAGCGTGAGCGGAGTCACCCCTGGTTTGCTGTCGCCTGCACATCGTCTGCGCTGCTGCCCCGGACTACGATTGAGCTACCCCAGGTGATGGAGATGCCTGTGGCCAGTTCAGCGCAGTGACTTCGGTGGCCACTGTGTCCGGCTCGCAACCCTCAGCGGCTGGGAAAAGAGCCGGCAGTCACCAACGGCTACAGCGGCTTTCGCCGGCAGGGTGCGTCGGCGCGAGCGACGCTTGCTTGTTCAGACTTCTGCGTCGCCGTTTCTGGAGTCCTGGGCTGGAATCGTGCCATCGAATCTACAGAGGTGGTGCTGTGACCAACGGACGCCAGCGGTGAACCCCAGAGACAATGTTGGCTCGCATGTTGTGGTTAACGTGTGGACATTTCCTCAACGCAGCCACTGTCGCATGTACTAACTTTTGTTCGCGACGTGCTCGTTGATAGACCTTGTGACATGTTTCGCCGGAGTATGTGTAGTGATTAAGGTTGGGGGATGTGGGAATGCGCGACTCTCACATGTCCCCTGATGTTGTTTTCCCCGCATAGCTCGCGTCTCCTCTAATCCGGCTCGTCCGGCTCTAATCCGGCTCGTCTCCTCTAAACACGGATCGTTTGAACTCGCCACCGTTCCCGTGACCGTACACGTGAACAACTAGGCGATGGTGTCATAGCATGGGGCGAATATATTTGCTCACTATCCGGTCGCGGTGAGTCGGACTGCCTTGATTTGTTGCGCGCCCATGTGAATGTTCTATGCATAGTAATTCGGCTAGCATGTATTAGTGTACGAAAGGAGCAATAAATGCCCTTGCGATTCTTTACACTACTGTGTTGGCGTTCCTTTGTCCCAAGAGCACATGTGAGACCCCACAAACCTAGACGGCAAACGCTCCCCTCAAGCCACAAATACCATATTTACTCGAACCTAACGCCCACTTTTTTCTGATAAGACAGGTCCAAAAATTGCGTGCGCGTTAGAATCGAGTACGACCCTAAATCTGCGTTACCATATAGCCGTCGTCATTTCAAAATGGCCCGCCTCGCACGCGCGTCGAGCCTAGCTACTCTCGAGCCTAGCTACTCTCGAGCCTAGCTACTCTCGAGCCTAGCTACTCTCGAGCCTAGCTACTCTCGAGCCTAGCTACTCTCGAGCCTAGCTACTCTCGAGCCTAGCTACTCTCGAGCCTAGCTACTCTCGAGCCTAGCTACTCTCGAGCCTAGCTACTCTCGAGCCTAGCTACTCTCGAGCCTAGCTACTCTCGAGCCTAGCTACTCTCGAGCCTAGCTACTCTCGAGCCTAGCTACTCTCGAGCCTAGCTACTCTCGAGCCTAGCTACTCTCGAGCCTAGCTACCGTAGTAGCTTCCTCCGTGCATGTGCTGCAGTACACGTTCTCTGCGTCTGCTCTATCAGCATGAAGTACCGAGTTCATCATGATGCCGCATTTGAAAGGAAAGTGACCATGTGTGCGGAGACGGGCGGAAATCGGGCTGCAACACAGGCGTTCGGAGAATCCGAAAGTTGTGTTTGGGACTGGCGTAAACAGAAGGAGAGGATTTTCGCCAGTAAAGCAACGTGTTTCCGTGGACCGCGGCAGGACTTTGCGACGATCCACTTCGGCGATACGATCGCCTTGGCCCTATCTTGAAAGCAATCTGCGACGGGGAAAGTCCGCCGCGCGCTGTGTTTTCGCGGCTTATAGGTCGCGTTGAAGCGAGAGGCATGATAGCATGAAGGTCAATTCGCTCGCCGCGCTTTGTCACTAGAGTGTTTTGACAGAGCGTTTCCGCGGTCAACGAGCGAGATGTGATCATGTTTGCTCGTGCGCACGTGACACCGTGCTTGTTAATTTATTTAGTAAGCGAATACGGAACCTAGAGCACGGTGACAGCGACGGCAGAAATGCACCTGGAGTGTCCATTATCGCAATAAAATAGTTGTTTTGGTTATAGTGGGGTACCGCTTATAGTGCGGATATTTGTGACTCCGGCGGCTTACGTTATAAGTAATAAGTAATGACTGAGAAAAGGAGGAAGTGGAGGGTTAAAACTGAATTGTGTGTTTTAACATCTTGAAAATGCACAGCAGGGCACTGTAGTAGAGGGCTCTGGATTAATTACGACCCCCTGGGGTTCCTAAACATGCACCTAAATCTAGGTACACAAGAGTTTTCGCATTACGCCCCCACAGAGATGCAGCTACCACGACTAGGAGATGAACCTGCAACCTTGCGCTCAGCAGCAAAATGCCATTGCCAATGAGCTACCGTGGTGTATAGAGTGCAGGCACCATATCTTGAAGAGCAATGTGGGTGAGTATTTATGGCGTTTTAGAAATGACGCACCCAAGTGTTTGCATACTCAAAGCCCCCCACCTGGCTTGTGTACAGTGTAAACCACTTATATAACGTAAGTTGCTAGAGTCACGAATATCCGCATTATAACCAAAACAACATTTTTCAAAGGCTGCACACGTGTAAAACATGCAGAAGAAGCAGCTGCGCATTCATTTGCATGCGCACAATGTAAAAAACATGCCGATTGCGAATAAGTTGCCGCCACTCATGTTGTTTGGGCTACCCGTACCTTAATTTTCGTTGTCAAGGTGGTTCCTCTGCTTATCAAGTGCTCTAGAGCCACAGCAATACATTCTGTTGACATGGCGCCAAATCGCAACTTTGGTCACCAACTCGTGACGAGGCGTGCTGGTTAGACCTAGCCGGCGGAGGTATCGGGCGGCATGCTGTCTCAAAAAGCTCACCCTAAATGTTTGCATTCATGGACTATTGCATAGGACTGGGCATGCAATCGCATGCACGGACTGAACTGACGGCGGCACGCACGAGGTGGAGTTTGATTTAGCGAGTGGTCAGCCAGCAACTACTGCGAATGCATATAACAAGTTTGTATCTGCTGGCAGAAACAGTGGGAACTCACGTATGGACAACAAATGCTCTGAACTGAATTTGCAGTACACAGCTTAAACAGACAGCTTCGTGGAGACAAGGTCACACACACAATATGTGCACTTCGCAACGACATGCATCGCAACAGGTGAAGATAAAACGCACCCGTGGTCTCGACAGTCGCGAAATTTTTTATGAACCCGCCCATGTCCAAAAAAAAAAAAATAATAATAATTGGCGACTGTATTTAGTTTCCACGCACAAACTGAAGATCCAAACAGAGCGACAATGCACGCATGTTTCGTGCAGAATGCGTGCGGCTGACAAGCGGCTAGAGCAAAGGTATCTCCGTCCCCTAGACAACCTCCAAGTGCCCACACAGCACGCATACATGCAACGGCAGCAGCCACAATTTTTTTGCTCCGTTCCTTTCTCGTTGGCCCTACGTCTCCTCCTCCGCATTGCCTTCATCACTTTCCCTTTGGCCGGCGCATCTTGTTGAGAAATGTGCTGGCTGCCTCTCTTATCTGCAGGATTGTCTGGCAGATCCGTACAGTAGAACCTCATAGATACGATCCTGTTTTGTACAGTTTCCTAGTGCCACTGTTCGCGATCGAGAATGCAATAAATGACCCAATACAGTTACGCTTTTTTCTTACTCATTATATATGTTGCGGAAAAACCCCCATCTTTCTTTTCTTCTTTCTGGGGCTTTGCGTGCCAAAACCAGTTCTGATTATGAGAGCTCCGGATTAATTTTGACCAGCTGGGGTTATTTAACGTGCACTACAACGCACGCACATGGGCGTTTTTGCATTTCGCCTCCACAGAAATGCGGCCGCCGGGGCCGGGATTCGATCCCGCGACCTCGTGCTCAGCAGCGCAACGCCTTAGCTGACTGAGCCACCCTGGCGGGTCCCCATCTTTCAGCACCAGCATTAAGTATATTGCTGAACTGCGACTGTATGATACATTATCCAGAGGCTAGATAAAGTGTAAAAAAAAATAAAATAAAATAAAGATTGCAAGCCAAGTGCGATTGATAGCAGTAGGTACGCACCATGGCAGCTTCCCCGCAGTACTTGCCCCTCTTTTCATGTGAAAATGCCACCACGCACTCCGTTTCCTATTCCGGTACCAACAAATCTCCGAGTATCACCTATCTTCGCCTATCTGTTTCGCAGCGTGTGGGTGTAGGAAGTGCACCAGACGCTTTTAATAGGGGATAACCAAAACACACGGCCGCACCCTGCTGCAGGCAGCACGAGGCGAGCATCAGTTTCACTCTGGCGGCATCATGGCATTGTATTTCGGTGTTGCCTTCTAGGTCAATTTTGTTTAGGCTTCCTATCACTATTTTAAAATAACAATGCGTGTCTCGCGATCGCTCGTGGGGCCCGAGCGAGCGAGCACATCTCGTTCCACGACTATTCTTGTCAAGTGAGCCTGCGAAAACTTCCCGCCAAAATGCTGCCCGAAGAAGCCACTGACCCAGGCCAAATTCGTGGAGCACAGCCGTATCACTACCGAAGCCACAAAATTTACACCGTGCATCTCGGGCCGCGGGCACCACCAGATCGGCAGGCATCGGCGTCTCGTGCTGCTACGTTTCATGCAACCCTTCACATTATGGCAGTTCAGTCTACTAAATCTTTTCTTGACTTCTGATCATGGTTTTCCTGGCTAGTACGTTTATTCTCGCGCTTTTTTCCAAAATGCATAAATGAGGTTCTATTGTATTTCGTCTTGTGTGGCTGCACTATAAGCTGTATGCATATACCGTAAAACCCCGGTGACACAATCACGGCTGGTACGAATTTCTGTGTAAAACGAATTCGTTGTATTCCCTGGCCGAAATACATCGCTCTTAATATGAAGAACATCAGCTGTTACGAACGCGTTGCTGCGCCGGCCGAGCCAGCGGAGCAACCGGCACAGAGGGATCTAGGCGGGATCCATAGTCACCAAGCAACCAGCTATGTCACGCGGCTACGCGATCTCTCATTGGTCCCCACGTCAAGCAGACCAGACCACATCACAGCCTAGCTAATGCTTTGACCAGCGAGAAAGAAGACAAGTCCTGCAGCAACGACGACTGCGGCAACAACCCCGACGGTCAAAACGCTCCCTACACTCAACGTGCTGAGGCATTCAGTGGCATGCAAAAACATTCGAGAGATCATGCGCGCGCACTTTTACGCTTTCAAGAAGGCGATCGTTGACGATTTGGACAAGAAGAAAACACACACGGATAGTAGAACCCCGTTGATATGCTTTTCAAGAGACCGCGAAAAAAAACAAAAATAATGTTGCAGTTTCGCCTGAAAGGCGAGGCAACCATTGTGATAGCAAATTAGTACAAAGTAAGGATAGTAGTTTTATCGGCTGTATAAACTTGTAAACATTCGCTTACTAACTAAATTAACAAGCACGATGTCATGCGTGCACATGTAAACACGAACCCATCTCGCTCGATGACCGCGGGAGTTCGTTGAGTAAAGAAGCGCGGCAGCAGTGGCTGTCTCTCGCTTCAACGCGAACTGAACGTCGAAAGCACAGCGCATACTAAGGTTCACTAAGCACTAGGCACACTTTGTCAACATCGCAGATCGTTTTGAAGATGAGGCCCGTGCGAGCGCGCACTTTGCGCACGTCGCAGATCGCTTTCAAGATACGGCCATGTGATACGGCGCCAGCGTGGCCACACCGTATCAGCAACGTGCCGGTCGCTTGTTGCAACGCACCGGTCACTTGTTGCAACGCACCGGTCACTTGTTGCAACGCACCGGTCACTTGTTGCAACGTACAAGCTGGCTGCACTGCTAAATTTACATGACCGCCACATTCAAAGCAACGCAAGAGGCAGGAAAATTACAGATTGGCGACGTATCAAGGGGAACTTAATACATGGAAGTAAATGTAGGATTTAGGTCGGGACCGCGAGAATGCAACGTAGCAGCTGGGAAAACGTAGCAGCGAGAAACGCATCAACGGAGTTCCACTATTAGGAATTTCTTCTGCTAAAAATAAATTCATTTTTTCTTGAATTTGTGTGAAAAAATTCATTTTTTCTTGATACGAATATTTCAAGGGACCCCGCGAGATTCGTATCACCGAGGTTCGACTGTTTATTGAGTTCTGTGGGAGGGTAAACGGGAGTAGTAAAAGAGCTCGTTACGTCCTGTCCTGCACAATAAGCAGTTACGCTGTACATGATTTGTGCTGTATATCTTTTTGCATTCTTAGTAATTTTCTCTGTACGCCAGTTTGCGTCCCCTAACTTTGGGTGCGCAATACCTAAAGCTCCCAAATGGCAATAAAGATGAGAGATGCGAGAGTGGGTGACACTCACTGCAGATATGTGTAGGGCGTGCACATAGAAGGCGCGTATCTCGATGAACTGGATGAGGTGACAGGCAACACGGATGGCTCTGAACAGCCAGTACACAGTCGCCACCACCAGGCTCAGCCATGTGAAGAACCCAAACCTGCATGAGCCAAGCAATAAAGGATTTTAAGGTTTTACAGCTGATGTCATACACAATTGGAGAAACTAGGAAAGTGGTTGTGAACGGCCAAGGAGGTTAAAAAAATATTGCTGGAGTGGAGATGACGTCTCAAAAGTGAAGCCAGACGGCTGCCATTTCACCATAGGCACGAAAAAATGTTAGCGAATAGCGGGCATTATACGAAGCGCTTTCTTCATACTCCGCGCTATTTAGGATGGTTAATTTTGCCGTACACATATTGTTAGATGTCCTTTCTGTCACTAGTTTGAGAAGAAAGCATAAACGTCTTGTCAAATTTTATGACACACTATGTTATCAATATGCAGCCAAAGTTAACATTTTAGCCAGAAACCACGAGCTGTTATTTTCCAATTAGGCTAACATTTACAATAACTGAGCAAAATGAAATGAGCTGTGAGCAGATTTCAGCTGTTGCGGTCCTCTCACAGGGTAGAAGTATGGTGGCTTCACCTGTGCCAGTAAGGAACTGCAGGAACTGCCACTCCCAACTTTTTTTCAAACCTCCTTGCGTACAGGCACTAAGTTCCAAGAATGAAAACATTGTCAAAGACAGACTTCAGTTGTTTCTCAAAGTAAAAGCATGCGATGCAGGAGCACAGCAGGTTTGTACAATGAAGCAAAGGAGTGCCAGACAGTGATCGTTTGGGTTAGGGGATATTAAACATTCCTGTTTTCAGAAGGCCTTTCATGGGCCTAGCTAGGCACTAAAAGTGTGAACACACATCAAGGACACAGAATGAGCAATCTTTGATGATCAGTTACATACTGTTTACTCATAAGAGGTTTTCCCATTTTATGCTTTTTATCTAAATGTATAAATGGTCCATGACAGTGCCTGTGCAACTTATCAAGCATTTATTAGTACACGTTAACACAGGCAGTAACTCGTGCCATGTTGTATTCACTCCATACAAATTCTTTTGCAAGATTAGTATTATAAATAAAATTAGAAAGCCAAACCTCGCAACACATTGGCCAGAGGGGATGACCACGTCGTTCATGGTGACCTTGGTGCCATTGTGGGGCGGTGGCTTATTCCGGAAGAGCACAGGATAGTCCACACAGTTGATGAGGAACGTCGAGAACACCACAACAAACACGAACTTCCTGCAATAGAATACAGAACACGAGAGGAACAATGATAACACATTTACAAAAGATGGAATGTGCAAAGCAGTGCGTTGAGCTCCGAGTGCCGTATCGTCAATTCTGCTGAGTGCCGCTAAAATTACGGGTCGTGTCTACCAATGAGGAACAAAAGCAGACTCCATGACTCGGATGAACGAGGTGGGCTGGCCTACTATGTGCCGTTTAATTTTGCTACTATCTTTCTCGTTCTTTATTAGCTGATGTAACTCTTTCCCTTTGCTGCAACAGACACAGCTGGTGAGATGGAGTACTTATCTAGTTGCATTTGCCCACCAAGCATTAAAAAGCATCAAGATAACAGTATTTATTTTGCAGTTGGCATCCAGTATATTTAGTTATACGGTTAAACCTGCTTATAACGAACCTCCATATAACGAATTCCTGGATATAACGAAGTTTTTCTATTCCCTGCCGTTACTCCATAGAAGCACATGTATTTCAGACCTCTACGTAACGAAGTGGCAGCGGGAGACCCCCTCGAAATAACGAATTTTCCCCGCCCACAACCTAGACATTTCACCCCAAATTTTGCCATTTTTGCACAAGCAGCAACCGGAAGCACCTCCTCTGCCGTGACGGAATGCGAAGCGGCGGCGGCGGGCTTGGCGCACTTGAATTCACGGCAACTGCGAGGCGAGAGCGAGCGCACATGTGCATACATACGAGAGGCGGGCCTGCATCCATCGACCCGGCGATCTTGCCACCCCGAGCGTGACCTTTTCCCCCTCCCTTCATTGAAACCTGATCCCGTCGCTTGCTGCAGCTGGCCTAGCCCGCCAAGCCGGCACTCTCCTTTTCCTGTTGATGTTGCCGAAGGAAAAACATTTTTTTTTTCTACGCGCTGGCAGCGCCACTCTTTGGTTACTGCGCAAGTCTCTGTGCTTCACTTCACTAACCTGACACTAGGTGACACTATACGATGCTACCACGCCATTGTGTCGCTCGCTCTTCGTTTCCGACACCTCGCGCTTGTGCGAAACGACATACGTCCACGCATCCAGCACCTGGTGTGACATTCCAAGGATGAGTGCTCCGACGAAAACAGAAAACGGGTGCGCGTTACAATCGAGGGGGCGTTAGAATCGAGTAAATACGGTAAGCGTTGTTTTTTAGAATTTTCGTGCCGAACCTGCATATAACGAAATCCTCTTTATAACAAAGTTTTTCGGAAATTTGTCAATTTCGTTATATCTAGGTTTAACTGTAGCTCTAACATTTGTTTATATTGTGCTACTATGCAGCCTCTGAATTAACGAATTTGGTGCCACTAGATAAAGCATGCCTTAATGGGGTCCAGAGTAACAAGACTTGAAAATGTGAGCCGGACTTTCAGCAGCGCTTTCTTATATCATAGTTAGGTAAGGCATTGGGTTATTTAGGTTTTTTTATGCAGCATTGAGGAGGGATCCTATTTCGCTTAAAAGGCAATTTTGGTGAGCATGGTGCACAGCGTCAGGATAAAATTAGCACAATCATGTCAGCAGCTATCATTTCTATTGCTTTTTTTCTAGTTTACGTCATTTTACTTCAATATTGTCATTTATCATCCCTGTGCACATGCTATACTGCATTAGACCTAATAATGTCTTCATTCTTAGATATATTCACTGCAAAGCTCTTTATGTCTTCAATGTTATATCATTATTGCAATGTGTCATTTAGGAAGAGAAATCTGTGATTGAGTGTTGTTTGTTGGCGCAATGGCCAAGTGTGGCCAAAGAGCGAAAAAAAAAAAAATCGTCATAATTCAGTTGTCACTATGAGATTGTGCTTTTCCAATTACCGTAATACTTGTGTTTATACGTTTTAGACTACTGTTTTCTACGATCTTGCATGTACTCAGTCTGGATGGCAATTAAAGCAAATGTAGGAAAGAGGGAGTGCAGGGATTGATGCGTTGAGGTGTAGCACTGCCTGCCACGTATCCTTGCAATGTCACTGCCCAAGATGTTTATCTTTATGTCCATTCCTGGTGTAACTGTAAAACATGATATCCACGTAAAAACATCAACAGCTGTCTTCCACGTGCCAGGGAGACCATTTCTGCCTCCTCCTGATGAAACTTGCACATGCGCCATGCAGACAAGTCAATAGCGCTATGCAGCATATGGCCATGAGGGCATGATAAAATGAAGTGCGCCAAACTTGTTCATTGTTGTGAACCTGTTCACAAAATGCTATAGATGTTTATTTTTCCAAACCAGAACTGAACTGGACAGAAATCCGAGTGTGTTGAACCCAAACCAAACAGGTATTTTTTTCGGTTCGACACCCTGCTTTAAACAATAAAAGCTAGTGCCCACACTACTAATTGTGTCGTCAGCATGTTGGTGAGACCAAGTGCAAATCAACATAGCATCTGGAACAGTCAAAGCACAAACACTTCCAAGTGCACAGAGAAAAATGGTTTGTGGCTCTCACTCACGCTAACTCCAAGATCTCGTGAAGCATCATACAGGTGAACCCATGGTTCTGATGGTACTGGTAGACGTGAAGGACATGGTCAAGGACACCATGAACATGCAATTGACCAAACATGTCTGATGCAGCATGATCTAAGTCTGCAAGCAGAAAGTGCTCAAAGTTTCATCTAACATCAATCCCTGGGAATCCTCAGAACAGTGCTGTACTTCAAGAGTTCCGAAATTACAGTTAACTCTCTCCAATTCAGGCATTCTGGGAGCACCAGTTATGTTCAGTGAAAACTAAATTTAATATGTGAGCAGATACGTATACGTCGGCAGAATAGAATTCCCTCACAAAATTTTGTTTAGGTCTACAGACTGTGGAACTGTAGGCACCCAGTAAATGTGGGGTGTCCCCTTCAGTGCAAGCGGCAATTTCCAAAACGCTGTGGCCAGCACTGTTCTCATAGCACGACCAACGCAGTGCGAGCTGGGATGAGGACGTGTTAATAAAAGTAAGTGACCATGTGGGCTCGAGCTCCTAGAGCACAAACGAATGCAGGCACTTTTGAACTAGCATCTGTAGGAAAAGCAAAACCAAGAAGGATATCCTTGTAAAGAAAGAATCCAAGTCCTCCACGTGGTTCCATCGCGCTGCAAATGGGAAAAGAAAGGGCTCATTACCCTGTGACAACATCAATATCCCACACAGTCAGCAACAGTGGACAGATAGATAGGCCAGCCAAAAGGGTAGAACAGTTCACCAAGCAGCAGAGCAACACTTCGGTAGCAACTAAAGCCCGTCCAACATTCGTGTTTTTATTGACCAATTTAATTAGTATCATTAACTAACCCTCCTCCTAAGTACTTCTCTCTCACCCACTTCCTCTCAGCTTCCGGTATAAAGGAAAAATATGTCACCTAAGATTCTGTTTCGGCGAGGAAGCTACTTCCGCACTGCAGTGTGAGCATGCGGCAGCAAGCAGTAGTGAAAATCAGATTTCAGAAATTTCAAAAATGGAAGTGGTGCAGGTGATGAACAGATCTGCGGCTGGCACTGCCTTGTAAAAAAGTGGCAGCAGCACATGGGTGGAGAGGCTTTAGCAACAACAGTGGCAAGCAGGATTGTTGAATGAATTGCACTGCTAAAGTTTGTCAGCTATTTACACATGTACCCTCATATGTTCCAAAGCAGTTGGCGGCGCGTGCACTTGCGAGTTTGAAAATCTACTACAGCATTCAAAGTGCATATAAAACTGATATAATGAGATTGACACACAATCACAAGTGAAAACATTGTTCATAAAGGATCAGATCAAGTACTGCATGCTTATTTTCTGCAAAAGCAACCTGTAACAGAAACAGGGTTCGCACAGTATATTGGAAGCAAAATTGAAGGATAATTCAAATTTCAAGGATGCCGAAGGCCAAATTTCAAGGAGGGGGAAACAAGCCTTGTTCGTGCATATACACTAAAAAATAGCGCAATCTCCTTCTTATCTGCAATTTCTTGCAGCTAAGCAGTTGCCAAGTTGGACACATGCTTCAAGCACTTCGGATGACTTTTCAGAGTTGCCTTTCCCATTGTAATGATGTCAATAGTCTTCTGGCATGACGGTTAGTAACAGTGGCGTACCAGGGATTAGTAGTAGTAGTAGTAGCAGCGTTCCTCCTCTCCCTGTACCCATTTGACCGGGTATGGGGAGAGTGGGGGAGGAGAAGGGGTGCAGCCCAATGCAATGCCCATTGGGCTGCACAACAAGGAAACGCAAAATGCCGATGGCCTTGGCTGTCCCGAAATTTCTAGCAGATATTTCGCTGAAGCATAATACCGAGCAAGAAAAGTTGAACAAGTTTTACATGCCCCTGGAGTACAAAAAACAACTTGACTTTTCCAATGAACCCTGCTGTCTGCGGGCTGCACCTATCCTGCTTCCTGTTGTTTCCTGTCGCCCCTGTCAAAGTGCAATTATCGAGTACAGACCCTGTCAAGCCTTTTGTGGCTTGACGGGGTCTGCATTTTGTGCATGCTATAAATGTACCATAATGCCGAAATAAAATAAAATAAAGGAACTTTTATTTGGGCCTATTAATATCTTTGGCCTTCATTTCGAGTTGAAACAAAGACCCAGAGCTGAATATAGCTTCGCAGCATGCTGAACAGCATTGCATATGTACACAGCAATCGAAAAGCCCCTGTATTGCAGCATTCTCTTGCAACCAGCAATTATATCCAAAGAAAAGTTTCCTTCTCACTAATCTATGCTATCCCCACACTGGTCTCAGTTTCTTTGCTGGATATTTTCATGGTACTATACTAGTGAATAAAGAAAAGGAGCAACACTACTTAAAATTTATATACTATGTGATGATTTGATGTATCAGCACTTGTCACTGCCATCTAACTAGTAATTCCTGTCACAGCCCCAATGGCATTTCTCATTGCTCACCCATCCCCACCCCCTGCACCAGTTGTGCCAAATGCCTATGTGGTAATTTCCTAACCTCGTGGGTGTACATCGTGTCCTTGCCTAGCATCAGTTATCTGTTCTTAGGCACGGCACACAATGCAGATTAGATAACCGATGTAAGAATGATGGAACGGATATGAAGGTAATGGAAACACAGTTGATGGCGGCACAAAGGGGGATGGAACAATGAGATTAGGAAATGTGCATGTGGGGGTGAGAGTGGTTAGGACAAGACAAGGGCACTCGCCAAGTGTTAGAGAGGCCTTGGTCTGCACACACCTTGGGCTCTTGATTGTCACCATGGATGATTCTTTGCAAGTGCTCAGTTACAATGAGATGCAACTGCATTACCAACACTGCACACAACTACCACAATACACCACAGTACTTAATTTAGCTCAATGTATTAAAAAAAAAAGGATATTCTGGGGTTTTACGTGCCAAAACCACGATTTGATTTTGAGGCAGACCGTAGAGCAAGACTCCAGATTAATTTTCACCACCTGAGGTTTTTTAACGTGCCCCCATCGAAATGCAGTCAGGATTTGACCTTACGCCCTCGGGCTTAGCAGCGCCACATCATAGCCACTAAGCCTAGGCTCTATGAAAGGTAGAATTGAGAATGCCAAGGAAAGCTACATTGTGATTAAAAGGAATGAGAGGGAGCGGGGGGGTCTTATTTTAGTGCATCTGCATTTCTTTTAGCTCTGACTACAGTAAAATCTTATCCTCTCCTAAGCACCTCCTCATACCCTGTGCCTTCACATGGAGCGGGGGGGGGGGGGGGGGGGGGGGTCTTATTTTAGTGCATCTGCATTTCTTTTAGCTCTGACTACAGTAAAATCTTATCCTCTCCTAAGCACCTCCTCATACCCTGTGCCTTCACATTAAGGCACTCTACATAAAGCAAGAGACGAGACGAAATGAGAAAGGACAGCAGTTTCTTTATCTGGCATTCCTTATTTTACATGCTGTTATATTTTCGGATCATGAATAATAGACAAATTTCCACTCTTAAGTTCATGGAAAGGTAAACCAGTTCCCCCCCCCCACACACACACCACTGAATTAGTGTCGTCTATTAAACATGGCAGCTCCATTGTCGATCTGCACCAAGGAGGAAATGAGGGCAGCGATTTGCTTTTTGTTTACGGAAGGTGTTAAGCCTGCGGAAATTATTCGTCAAATGCAAGCGCAGTATGGTGACAGTTGTTTATCGCGAAGCAAGATATACGAATGGATAGAGCGTTTCAAACAGGGAAGAACTTCTTCATGCGACGAGGAAAGATCGGGCAGGCCTTCAACGTCAACAATTGAGGACAATTTGAAAGTCGTGGGTATGGTGATGGAAAAAAAATGAATCACAGTGGACGAAATCACCAATACTTTACATATCAGTCATGGTTCAGCGTATTCCATCTTACACGACAGGCTAAATTTTCGGTAAGTCTGTGCAAGGTGGGTCCAGAAAGAATTGTCAGCGCAGCATAAGGCACAAAGGTTGGACATCTCTTGTAAACATTTGGCCAGTTATCGTCTTGAGGGAGATGGATTTTTACAACAAATTGTTACTGTAGATGAAATTTGGGTACATCATCATGAACTGGAAAGTAAGGCTGCGAGCATGCTTTGGAAACACTCATCATCACCAGAAGTTAAGCCACCAAAGAAATTTTCTTCCGACGGAATCAAAAAACTTGTGAAATGTTGGGCAAAGTGCGTTGAAGTGCAGGGAGGTTATGTAGAAAAATAATGTACATTTCAGTTTGCTATCATTAGAATAAATGTACTTTTCTTTAAAAGTCCCTCTACTTTTTGACTTCCCCTCATATAAGAAACGGTCAACGATTGTAAAACTGAGCCTCAATCCCCAGGTGCCAGTCGGTATGCCAAGCACAGCTGCGTTACCAGCACTCTCCACAGCCCCGGTGGCCAAGAGAAACTTGCCGAGAGTCTATTGTCCCCCGTAACAAAGACGCACATCAGTGCCTTTCAATGCTCCTTTCAGGTAACTCACTGCGGCTGCTGTCTGGCACGGTGTGGATGAGCAAGCTGCTCTCGTGCGCCCCTTCCGGCTCGGTGTCGTCCGACGGCAGTGCCCGGTAGGCCGTCTGTAGGCTGGCCATCTTGGCGCCACCAGGTGTAGCTGCAGGGGCACTGCCCGCCTGCCCGAAGATGAGAAAGAGAAGACAACCACTGCACTACCACAGTTTGACATCCTAACGCAAAACATGGGCTACCAGAAATGTCATGGTGAGGGGAGCTCCAGATTATTCTCAACCCTCCCACCAGCCGGTGTTCTTAACTCTTTCCCTACCATGGGGAAAATAAATGTGTTTTGTATGTTACGGCAGAAGTTTTTTTTCTGAAGGAACTGCTGCACTCAGTATTTATTGTAATACATAAACAGAAAGCAAAATGAATGCACTTTTCCTGCATAGAAGTTTTATTAGCGAGTTGTACGTCATAAAAAAGATATAAATTATTAAAATCAAGATCGTGCGATAAAATTGAACACAGTTTGTAAGAACATGCTTGTATCTAGTAAGAAAAAAATGTTATGAGAATTATGAGATCTACAGAATGTATTGCCATCTATTAGGCACTATCTGCAAAAAAAATCGAAATTTTTCATCGAACAGGTATTCCGCTGCAAACATTTAACTGCAAGCACTGCAGTTGGGCTGTGCCAGGCGGCAGTCGCCAATGTTCGGGGCTGGTTTGCGGCGCCATTGCTTTCAGACTTGAAGTCCGATGAAAAGTCAGCGTCCTCCGACTCGCTGCTATTCGTGTATCGATAAGATCAGCCGCAGAGACAGCGGAATCGCTGATATCTGCGATCTCCGAAGCACGCGCGCCGTTTCCGGAGCAGGACATTTTTGCGTTCTGCTTTGACGATCACGAAACTTCGGAGCGCGTTTAAAAATTACCGCCTCACGGGAAAAAAGCGAACTGCTTAGCAAACTAAAATATAGTTCTCCTCCTTCACGTCCGATAGTGCAGTATGTCTGTGAGCGGCACAGAAGGTCTCGAAAGCGGCGTTTCAAACCATCGTATAACCATGCCCAATGGGCACGGTACGAAAATACTTAATCCTGTAACTACAAAGTTAGCTTGCAAAAAAAAAAAGTTTGTTTTGTTCCAACAAATTACTGTACATTATATCTAGATTCAAAAATACATTACATGAGTAGTTTATTGGTTGTGTTCACCCAACATATTAATGAAAGACGTCTGCCCTGAAAAAGACTAAGCACAGCTGTAAGATTAGAACATAATTATAGGCACATAAGACAATGAAAGAAATTGAAGTTACTCAAGAATACCTTCAAGTGCCCAAACTCAAATGCATGGTACGAACTTAGTCGATGAACACGGCTCACTACAGGAAAGGAGGAGGAACAAACTTTTATTTAAACCAGCAGTTTAGTTGGCTGGGCCTAGGCCTCCCACGTGGGGACATCGAGGTCTTGCCTCTTCGCCGCCTCGCAGGCAAAAAAAAAAAAAAAGCAGAAGCTGTGGCATGGACAAATGTGGCTCGTCTTTTGCAATATTGGTACTAACAGCCAGGACGAGTACAGCTCGGTCTTGGTATCCAAAGGGTTAAATGTGAGCCCAAAGTTACGTGCACGAAGGTTTCTGCATCCCACCGTGGCCCGCAATTCGAACCGAGACCATGCTTAGAAGCATTTCGCAATTGTCCACCAAGCCATCACAGTGGGTTTCGAAGAGAAATTGGATGAAAACTGCAATGTTGGTAACATGAGTAAAAGCAATGATATTATGGTGGGACCTAAGTTTTCACATGACGTTTCCTTACTGTGCCCTTGAGGGGGCCCTATGCATTCATAGAAGGAAACCGGAAAAGGATGGGTACCTTGCAAAGCTAGCTGTCAGGTAGACGAATAACAGGTCTGCATTCCTTGCTTACCAATTCCAGAGAGATTTGTATGACATACTATGCAACACAACAGTGGTCAATATCAAACCAAATTATGGGGCTTAACATACCAAAACAACATGTGGGATATGAGGATGTCAAAGTGGGGAGCGGGCTTCAGATCATCTTGAGCTGCCTGCAGTTGTTTAATGTGCATCTAAATCCAAGTACAATAGAATTTTTGCCTTCTGCCCGCACCAGGATGTGGCCAGGCACCAAACCCATGATTGTGTGATCAGCAGCATAATGTCATGGCCAACACTGTAGTGGTAAAGTAAATGGTTAGTGTATACAAGTATTGAAAGAGGCTGAACTGTTTCCATCTCAGGGCTGGTTGAACAATGTCTCACTATGACATTACAATCCCCTTCAAAAGGGAATTGTAGAATGTCTAGGTTGCAAAAAACTAAATGCCTCATTAATCTTTTTCCAAAAGAACTCAAAACCATTCCGCATCAGCAAGGGTTGCACGAAACCAAGTTTCGCTTGCCTGAATGGAGGATTTTGTGCAGAACACCATTGAAACATTTTTCCATTGGAATACATTTTTTTTTTTTGTTACATACGGCAATGAAAAAAGAGAGATAGAGATAGATGGCTATGAACTTGGGAGCTTATAAGCATTTTACTGAGACCATGCTACTGCAATTTAACAGTAATGCTGTCTTGTGTGAAAACCAAGCAACAATATAGAGCAATGTATATAAATAAAGCAATGGTAAGTACATAACCTTCTAGTAAAGTTACTAGAGCAAGAACACAAGTTACTGTGCATCAGTTTGTCGTCTCTTTATATGTCTTCGCTAGTCTTCGATGTCTTCGCTAAAATGTCTTCGCTGCTGTCTGACAGCCAAGTAAAGCGGGCATGTAAGGAGTACTTAATAATAATAATAATAATAATAATAATAATAATAATAATAGTGAAATGAGGTTTATTGATACAGGCGTAGATGTAGATCCTTCGGATATACTGACACAGAACGGGCGGCTAAACAGTTACGTCGGCAGCGTTCTTAGCGGTAACTTCGGCGTCGTCTTTTGCGGAGCAATCGCGATGCTGCTGGTGGTGTGCATCATCTGCAGAGCATGTTGAATGTCTTCTGCATCACAATCACCCCCAGGAGAAAAAGCAGCCATCCCGGCGGCTCAAACAGTAGTGATCACGAGCGGCTCACGGTAAAGCTTAAGGCGATCGACGTGAACAATGTCGCGTCCGCGACAACAGAGGTCAGAGGGGGGTGTCAGTGGTTCAATTAGGTAATTCACCACAGACGTGCGCATAACAATGCGATAAGGTCCATTGAAGCGGGGAAGAAGTTTTAAGAGAGGCCAGCAGCATGCGCAGGTACTGACAGCCAGACGAGGTTGCCGGGAGAGAAGACAGGTTGCTCACAGTGAGCGTCATGGAGCCTTTTCTGGCGCTGTTGCTCAGCGGTGGTGAAGTGGCGCGCTAACTTGCGATACTCCTCGGCATGACGTGCCGAGGAGTGTTATAATATAGAATATTATAATGTATGTGTTATAATATTAGAATATTAATAACAATATTATTAACAATAATAATAAAGAAAAGTGCCAGGAGCAAGCATACCTGGATCATTTTTGTAAATGCTGTTACAGAGTCATTTACTCCGAAAGTGAGTATCCAAGAATGAGCTGTGCCTGGAGGGCAATTTGCATATGCTAAACGTAGTTTGATTCAATACAAACATGTTCACGTATTATTACAGAACTTATATCACCAATACTTGAATCACAGCAACAAATTTCATATCAATGTACCAGAAACTTGGTCACAAGTCTGAATTTGCTTTTTTCTCACTTCCATGTGCATAGCTAAGGTTTTGTGCATATCTAATGATGCGCAGCCTCTACACTGGCTTTGCAAGTTTCAGCGCCATCAAATGTGAGCAGAAAAACAGGAGTCTTACTGGGGCTCTTAGCAGTAATAGTGCAAGAACATTAAATAAAGAGTACTACCACTGTAATTGCTATCAGGAAAAAAAGCAACAATGACTTTTTTTTTGTGCTATGCTACCAAATGCAATAATGGCACAAGTATCCGGATTTGCTACGCAACCTGGGCCACAAAAAACTGACAATTATATCTGCCGCAGTGTCCTGAACCAGTTCAATTGTATTCTTTTCTTGTCAATGTTTAAGTGTATCCCCAAGTTGGATAGAGCAACATATGATTAGAAGTAAACTGAATAAAGCAAAAATGAATCCTAGTAAATAAAGCTCCGCACTTGATAGACTGAAAGATGGTTACGTCAACTGCACACATATGGAGAAATGAAGAATAAAAAAATTAAAGTAAAACTAAAATAAACGCTGAAGAATGTAAAACGTTCCTAAACGAGAAACAAAAATTTGCTTGCTTCAGACACAAACTCTACAGGGACACTAAAAACACACATTGTTAAGCTAATGCATGGCCATGCTCGAACGCAGCAGCGCACAGCATTGAACATAAATTGAACCCCACAATTGAACGATAAAGAATGCAGTCGTCCGCAAAAATGCGCACGTGTGAGGAAATGTTATTCGGTAAGTCGTTAATGTATATTAGAAATAGTAAAGGTCCAAGAACGCTGCCTGGTTGCTACACTAGCTAAGGTGTCTGGAGGAGGCTTGCTTCCATGGGGAAATCGTGGCCTTGGTGGGAGGCGCAGGCTGGAGAAAGACGCACGCCCGCCACAGCATCCTATCGTAGTGCCCTACTGGCACCAGGTTTCTCACCACCTCAAGAAGGGTGGCGACAGGTGCGGGGTACGTGTTGCGTTTTCAGCCCCGGAAAAGCTGGGGCGAATGTGTCGCTTATTGAACGAATCGAAGAAGAAGCCAGCCTGCAAAATAAAGCACACCAAAGCCCTCATTGAATGTGAGGTTGGTGTGGTATATAGCATTCCCCTCGCCTGTGGGAAACGCTATATTGGCCAAACCGGGCACTGTCTTAATGAACGCTTGCTAGAGCATCGCAGGAATGCTACTTCACTAAGTGGCACTGGTCATTTAGCCGGCCACATTCGCTGTTGCTCGCATAAGTCAGCATGCAAGGCATTTTTTGAACAAACATGTGTGTTGCGCAAATTTAGCACTCAGAAAAACCGTGAAATTTTTCAAGCTCTTTGTATACCTAATGGAAAAGATTACTGCGTCAGTGCTCATTCTGTTGTGCTCGGGAAAAGAGAACTTGATTATCTCAGGGCAAACGTGGGCGTCGCATCAGCTAGGTAAGGCGGGAGATGTGGAAGATTGTACATGAGTGATGTGAAAAATGCTTGTTCTTTCATTTGGGTATCGACACCTCTGATGATTGTGGCCTGGACCAAGGAGATATCCTTGGGCGGGCCGGTGCACTAGCAGCGCCCCCCCCCCCCCCCCCCCCTACTCCTGTGTACATAAAGCCCTGTTTTTCATGAATAAAATTCAGTTGGAAGTCCGGCGTTCGTGTTGTCTTTCTCCTCTCATCCATGTTTAACAGTGCGCTGGAACAATGTTTCATAATGCTTCTGTAATTACATACTATGTTATGAAGCGGTGTTTGTTAAAAGCAGAAAGGAGCATTAGGAGCAAACAAGTAGTTTCTTCACATGCGCAGGGCTCTTCAGAGAATTCGAATAATTGCTGTACAGCTTGTAAAATATGCCTACCTAACTGACTGTCGCCTGTTCCATCGCACAAGTTTCCATGTTTGATGTCTATACTTTGTCCGTGGGGATAAAAGTTTACCCCACTCTTACTCCATTGTATGTTTATTTGGGTACAGTTGACGTATTGCAATATTCAAAAAGAATTTGAAAAATATTCCCATTTACAAATAGTGACTATTTTATTCATTATTCAAAAGTTTCGAATATTCGCACATCCCTGGAAGAAACCTTTATGAATAAAGTATGAATTCTGATGTAACCTGGCCTCTAGTTACTGTGCGAGATACCACAGAAAGGGTACCCCAGTTTCTCGATCATCATCATCAGCAGCCTATTATGTCCATTGCAGTACGAAGGACTCTCCCAGCGATCTCAAATTACCCCTGTCTTGCACTGGCCAATTCCAACCCTTGCGCCTGCAAATTTTCAAACTTCATCACCCCACCTAATTTTCTGCAGTCCTCAATTGCGCTTCCCTTCCCTTGACACCCATTCCGCAACTAATGGTCCACCGGTTATCTACTTTATTCATTACGTGGTTTTAACAGCTTAATCTTATTCTTGAAATGTCATTTAGAATACTGGCTATACCTATATCCTCTCTTCCCGTCTCCTAACGTTAAGCGTAACATTTTTCGTTCCGTCTCTCTTTTGCACAGTCCTTAACTCCTTCTCGAGCTTCTTAGTTCACCTCCAAATTTCTGCCCCATATGTTACCATTGGTAGAATGCAATGATTGT